>NC_044992.1:17797980-18048828 GCF_008728515.1 Papio anubis
TTTTTGTTTTGTAGGGAGAGGATTTCACCACATTGCCCAGGCTGGTCTTGAACTTCTGGGCTCAAGGGAACCACCCACCTAGGCCTCTCAAAGTGGTGGGACTACAGGCGTGAGCCACCACACTCAGCTGTTTTCTTTTTTTCTTTTTCTTTTTTTTGAGATGGAGTCTCACTCTGTCACCAGGCTGGAGTGCAGTGGCATAATCTTGGCTCACTGCAACCTCCGCCTCCACGGTTCAGGTGATTCTCCTGCCTCAGCCTGCCTGAGCTGGGACTACAGGTGCGCGCCACCATGCCCAGCTAATTTTTGTATTTTTAATAGAGATGGGTTTTCACCATGTTCAGGCTTGTCTTGAACTTCTGACCTCAGGTGATCTGCCCACCTCGGCCTCCCAAAGTGCTGGGATTATAGGCGTGAGCCACTGTGCCCGACTCCAGCTGTTTTCTTAATTACATTTTTGAATTGTTCCATAATTGGACCTGGTGCGGTGGCTCAGGTCTATAATCCCAGCACGTTGGGAGGCTGAGGTGGGCGGATCACCTGAGGTCAGGAGTTTGAGACCAGCCTGGTCAATATGATGAAATCCCATCTCTACTAAAAATACAAAATATAAAAATTACCCGTGCTTGGTGGTGGGTGCCTGTAATCCCAGCTACCTGGGAGGCTGAGGCAGGAGAATCTGTACTTCAGCCTGGGCAACAAGAGTAAAACTCTTCAAAAAATAAATAAATAAATAAATAATAAGAAAACTCTCAACTGGTTTTGGTGAGTTGATCTTGTGTTCTGAAACTTTGCTGAATTTGCTTATTAGCTCTAGTAATTTTTGTATGTGTGTTATTTGGGATTTTCTATATTTATAGAGATAGTTTTGTTTCTTCTTTCCCAATTTGGTGCCTCTTATTGCTTTTTCTTACCTAAAGGCTTTGGCTACAACTTCTAGTAAGATGTTGACTACCAGTGGTAAAAGTGAACCTCTGTGTCTTGTTCCTGATCTTAGGGGGCGTATGATGATAACTATGGGTTTTTCGCAAATACCTTTTATTTTACTTATTTATTTTTTTCTTTTGAGACGGAGTTTCGCTCCTGTTGCCCAGGCTGGAGTGCAATGGCAGCATCTCGGCTCACCGCAACCTCTGCCTCCTGGGTTCAGGCGATTCTCCTACCTCAGCCTCCCAAGTAGCTTGGATTACAGGCATGTGCCACCACGCCTGGCTAATTTTGTATTTTTAGTAGATACATGGTTTCTCATGTTAGTCAGGCTGGTCTCAAACTCCCGACCTCAGGTGATCCACCCACCTCGGCCTTCCAAAGTGCTGGGATTATGGGCACAAATCACCACGCCCAGCCTAATTTCTGTTCTTTTTCTTTCTTTTTTTTTTTTTTTTTGAGAGGGAGTTTCACTTTTGTTGCCCAGGCTGGAGTACAATGGCACCATCTCGGCTCACCACAACCTCCGCCTCCTGGGTTCAGGCGATTCTTCTACCTGGGCCTCCCAAATAGCTTGGATTACAGGCATGTGCCATCGTGCCCAGCTAGTTTTGTATTTTTATTAGAGTCGGTGTTTCTCCATGTTGGTCAGGCTGGTCTCGAACTCCTGACCTCTGGTGATCCACCCGCCTTGGGCTCCCAAAGTATTGGGATTACAGGCGTGAGCCACCGCACCCGGCCTAATTTCTTTTCTTTTAAGCCACCTAGTTTGTGGGACTTTGTTACAGCAGCTCTAGAAAGTTAATGCAAGCACCTCCTATGTGCTAGACACTGCACCAAACACTGGAGACTTTAGTGGTAAAGAAGATGGCTAAGACTCTAGTCCTTAAGAGTGCTCAGGCCGGGCGCAGTGGCTCACACCTGTAATCCCAGCACTCTGGGAGGCCGAGGCGGGTGGATCACGAGGTCAGGAGATTGAGACCATCCTGCCTAACATGGTGAAACCCCGTCTCTACTAAAAAAAATACAAAAAATTACCCGGGCGTGGTGGCGGGCGCCTGTAGTTCCAGCTAATGGGGAGGCTGAGGCAGGAGAATGGCATGAACTTGGGAGGCGGAGCTTGCAGTGAGCCGAGATCGCACCACTGCACTCCAGCCTGGGCGACAGAGCGAGACTCCATCTCAAAAAGAAAAAAAAAAAGAGTGCTCAGTCCAATGAGAGAGGCAGACTTGTCTTTCGCTGTCTTTGCTATGAAAAGAATTCTGCTTTTCCCAGACGCTGCCTGGACAGATCTTAGCTCGGCATTTAAGGCCCATCCTGACCACCCTTCCAGCCTCTCCACTTTCACATTCCTCTAACCACTGTTTGCAGTTAACGTTTTGGAAACGATGAACTCTTTCTGGTTCACCAAACAGGCAACGTTGTTCTGTGCCTCCTCTGACTCACAATGAGCCAGTCACTTGTCTGTCTCCCCTCTAGATTGCAAGGATAGGTCTTATGGATTTTTATTTTATTTTTTTGAAACGGAATCTTGTTGTCACCCTGGCTGGAGTGCAGTGGTGTGATCTCAGCTCACTGCAACCTCTGCCTTGCAGGCTCAAGTGATTCTTGTGCCCCAGCCTCCTGAGTAGCTGAGATTACAGGCGCACACCACTATGCCCGGCTAATTTTTTGTATTTTTAGTAGAGATGGGGTTTCACCATCTTGGCTAGGCTGGTCTTGAACTCTTGACCTCAAGTGATCTGCCCACCTCAGTCTCCCAAAGTGCTGGGATTACAGACGTCAGCCACCACGCCCAGCCAGGTCTTATGAATTTGTAAAATCACTCATATTGCTTACCAAACTGCCTGGCACAAAGTGTTCAAAGGCTGTTGAAGAAAATGAGATTAAAACAAATCTAAAATGAGCACAAGAAATCTTTTTGAGGTCACGGTAATGTTCTAAAATTGGATAGTGGTGGTGGTTGCACAACAGTTTAAATTTACTAAACGTTATTGAAGTCTATGTATAAAAAGAGGTGAATTTTATACTATGTAAATCACACCTTAATAAAGCTGTTAAACAAAGTCAAGCCTAGGCCGGGCATGGTGGCTCATGCCTGTAATCTCAGCAGTTTGGGAGGTTGAGGCAGGCGAAACCCCCCTGGGCTGAAACGATCCTCTCACCTCTGCCTCCTGAGTAGCTGGGACCACAGGTAAGTGCCACCACACTTGCCTACTTTTAAAATTTTTTGTAGAGATCCCTCTGTTGCCCAGGCTGGTCTTGAACCCCTTAGCTCAGGTAGTCCTCTAACCTCAGCCTCTCAAAGTGCTGAGATTACGGGCATGAGCCACCACGTCTGGCTGTGATACCCATATTTTTACTGTACCCTTTCCATTTTTAGTTATGTTTAGATACACAAATATTTAGCATTACATTACACTTGCCTGCAGTACTCAGGACAGCAACAAGCTGTGCTAGTTTGTAGCCTAGAAGCAATAGGCTATACAGTACAGCACAGGTCTGCAGTAGGTTACACCATTCAGGTTTGTGATGTTTGCACAATGAAGGAATTGCCTCACAGCACATATCTCAGAACATGACTGTATCTGAGGGTTCCACATCTGTGGATTCAACCAACTGAGGATGGAAAATATTTTGGAGAAAAAAAAAATAAAAAGAAACAATACAAGGCAGGGCATGGCAGCTCACATCTGTAATTCCAGCACTTTGGGAGACTGAGGCAGGAGGATCACTTGAGCCCAGGAGGTCCAGGCTGCAATGAGCCATAATCACACCACTGCACACTCCAAGCTGGACAACAGAACAAGACCTTGTTTCAAAATAAAAATAAAAAGAAGGAAAGAAAGAAAATTCATAGAATGAACATTTAAGATTCGCTTTTCCATATACTGTTTTTAATATACACCAGTTTCCATATACACCAGTTTTTAAAATGTACAAAGAATGAAGACGAGTTTCTTGCTTCTCCGGCTCCTCCCCGTGGTCACTCCGTGAACTACAATAGCTACCTAGGGCTGGCTCCAGACACCTGCTGCTAAGCGTGAGGCGAGGGACCCAGGTTAATTAATGCCTTTGGCGAGATGATAAATGCAGCCAACCAGCCTAGCCCTTTCAGTACCTATCACTTTTGGGGACTTCACAATACAGAATACAAACAGTCCTCAGAATTAAGTTAGACCCGGATGTTCCTCGAAGTGAATTGGGAAGAGGTCACCAACCAAGTCACCTCCCTCTGATTATCATCTCTCACAACCGTCCCAAATCTCATCCTTCAAAGTCCTGCCACACCCAGATCCCTCTACCCATGCTGACGCCACCCCGGATGGGGTATAGAGCCTGTGACTCAGAACAGGCCAATCAGTGCTGACGTTCCCTGGCTAAGTGATTGGTTCAAGGGTGGGCATGTGACTAAACCTGTCCCATCACAGTGAGCCCTGGGATTTTTCCTGAGAATGCTGGGAAAAAGGCTGTCAAATGTCCTGGAAGGAGACAGCTCCAGAAGCTGTCGGCCACCATCTAATGATTTGTCTGTAAATGGACGCAACACAGAGGAAGAATCGCCAAGGATGGGGAGATAAAATAGGAGCCTGGGCCCGGCGCGGTGGCTCATGCCTGTAATCCCAGCACTTTGGGAGGCCTGGGCAGGTAGATCACGAGGTCAGGAGTTCAAGACCAGCCTGGCCAACATAGTGAAACCCCATCTCTACTGGGTGCAATACAAAATTAGCCGGGTATGGTGGTGCACACCTGTAGTCCCAGCTACTGGGAGCCTGAGGCAGGAGAATCACTTGAACCCGGGAGTCAGAGGTTGTGGTAAGCCGAGATCACAAACTGCACTCCAGCCTGGGGAACAAATGCCAGACCGCCTCAAAAGAAAAAGAAAAAAAAGAAAAGAAAAAAAAAAAAAAAAAACCGGCATGCAGGTCACTTCGTAATCCTAGCACTTTGGGAGGCCAAGGCAGGCGGATCACGAGGTCCGCAGATCGAGACCATCCTGGCTAACACAGCGAAACCCCGTCTCTACTAAAAATACAAAAAATTAGCGGGGCGAGGTGGCGGGCGCCTGTAGTCCCAGCCACTTGCGAGGCTGAGGCGGGAGAATGGCGGGAACCCGGAAGGCGGAGCTTGTAGTGAACGGAGATCGCGCCACTACACTCCAACCTGCGAAACAGAAGGAGACTCCGCCTTAAAAAAAAAAAAAAAAAAAAGGGAGCCTGGTCTCATCATTTCATCTCTGGATCAATACTTGCCTGAACTGAATCCAGAACTATTTGGTTTTGTGAAAAAAAGTTCCCCTCCTCCTCTCCTCACTCCATCCTTCTTCCTCTCCTTCTTCTCCACTTCTTCCTTCTCCTCTTCCACTGCCTCCTCCTCCTCTTTCTCCTCCTCCTCCTCCTCCTCCTTTCACCTTTCTCCTTTCTCTTTTCCTTTCCCCTTTTTGACTTAAGGCAGTTTGTGTTGATTCTTATTCTTATCCTGCAATTGAAGGAGGCCACCAGAGTGTCAGATGGCATGTGCTTCCAGAAGAACGGGCACTTGATTGGAAGGAGAGATGGATCAAGAAGGCAGGACTGCATGGAACAGTAGGAATTTGTATTTTGATTTGAAGGCAGGTAGATTTTTTTTTCTTAGACAGAATCTCGTTCTGTCATCCAGGCTGGAGTGCAGTGGGCCATCTCGGCTCACTGCAATCTCCACCTCCTGGGTTCAAGCAATTCTGCTGCCTCAGCCTCCCAAATAGCTGGGATTACAGGTGCCCGCCACCACGCCCGGCTCACTTCTGTATTTTTTTTTCTTTTAGTAGAGACGTGGTTTTGCCATGTTGGCCAGGCTGGTCTGGAACTTCTGACCTCAGGTGATCCGTCCACCTCTGCCTCCCAAAGTGTTGGGATTACAGGCGTGAGCCACCGCGCCTGGCCTGAAGACAGGTAGATTTAAACAGGTGGAATGAACTGGCCAGTATATCATATAGGAAATAAAAGCAAAAGATGGATTTCTCCATTTCAGATTTTTTCTTCAATTTCCTATAATGAAAAATTTCAAACACAAAGGTCGGAAGAACAGTTCAATAAACATTCACTTTCCCACCTCCTAGATTAAACGGTCATTAGCATTATTTACTTACCTTTTTGGTGAAACCACTTCAAAATAAGTTGCAGACATCATGACTGGAGGGAAAGCTTTCCCGGCTGGACTGCAAATATCTCCTCCAATCTCAAGATGTGATTTGGGCTCTGAATTTAGATGGGACTCCTGCAGGATCTGTGGTGGGGTGTTAAACCAGCCCAAGAATGCCCCTTGGCCTACTGCTCTTTTTTTTTTTTTTGAGACAGAGTCTCGCTCTGCCGCCCAGGCTGGAGTGCAGTGGCGTGATCTTGGCTCACTGCAAGCTCCGCCTCCCGGGTTCACGCCATTCTCCTGCCTCAGCCTCCCGAGTAGCTGGGACTACAGGCGCCCGCCACCTCGCCTGGCTAGTTTTTTTGTATTTTTTAGTAGAGACGGGGTTTCACCGTGTCAGCCAGGATGGTCTTGATCTCCTGACCTCGTGATCCGCCCGTCTCGGCCTCCCAAAGTGCTGGGATTACAGGCTTGAGCCACCGCGCCCGGCCGGCCTACTGCTCTTGACTTTCAGGGTTAGTGGTGGTATAACTAGTAGCTTATGGAGTGTAGTTCTACTGAAGAATGAGAGCCAGCCACTTACCTTTACAGAGCTGCTTGGCAAGCAGGGGATTTAAGCTGAGTGACCCCAGACCCATTGGCTTCCCGTTGCTGATATTACCAACTAGAGCATGTTCCATAGGCAGTGAGTAAGGATGTCTAAAGCTGTGTCTTGAGGGTCCAAGTTTTTTTTTGTTTTTTGTTTTTTGAGACAGGGTCTCCCTCTGTCGCCTAGGCTGGAGAGCAGTGTCGTGATCTCAACTCACTGCAACTTTTGTGTCCTGGGTTCAAGCAATTCTCCTGCCTCAGCCTCCCAAGTAGCTGGGATTACAGGCATACACCACTATGCCCGGCTAAATTTTTGTTTTGTTTTCTTTTTTGGGGGATGGAGTCTCGCTGTGTCGCCCAGGCTGGCATGCAGTGGCATGATCTCAGCTCACTGCAACCTCTGCCTCCCAGGTTCAAGCAATTCTCCTGCCTTGGCCTCCCAAGTAGCTGGGATTACAGGCGTGCGCCACCACACCTGGCTAATTTTTGTATTTTTGGTAGACACAGGGTTTCGCCATGTTGGCCAGGCTGGTCTTGAACTCCTGACCTCAGGAGATCTGCCCGCCTTGGCCTCCCAAAGTGCTGGGATTACAGGCATGAGCCACTCTGCCTGGTCAAAAATGATTTTTTAAAAAATAAACTAATTGTGTGCATTGTAGGATGTTTAGCAAAAAATACATAAAAATAAATAATTAAACAAACTAATCAACCAGGTATGATGTCTCATGCCTGTAATCCCAGAACTTTGGGTTTTTTCTTTCTTTCACTTTTTTAGGGGAGCCCTACCTCCTGCAAATCCCAGCACTTTGGGGAGGCTGGGGCAAGAGGATTGTTTGCACCCAGAAGTTCAAAACTAGCCTGGGCAACAAAGTGAGAGCCTCTCTCTACTATTAAAAAAAAAATTAGCTGAGTGTGATGGCCTGTGCCTGTAGTCCTTGGGAGTCTGAGGCAGAAGGATTGCTTTATCCCAGAACGCAAGACTACAGTGAGCCGTGATCCAGCCACTGCACTCCAACCTGGGCAACAGAGTGAAACACTGTCTCAAAAAAGAAACAAGAAACAAAAAAACTTCCTAATTAACGTTTATGCCTAAAATGCCTGTTAAATGAAATTTATGGGAAGCCATTGATTTGAACTGAGCTCATGCTCTAGGTCCCAACAGACAAGACCAAACCAGAATGGAGTTACTTGTGCTAAGTGCCACATATCAAACTGAACTTTGAAATGGACCAGTTTTTCAAAAAATAGGAAACTCACTGCAACCAATTAGAAGGGGCCCAGTTTACTTGAGCCGTTGTGATAAGGAAATTCTCCCTACTTTAACCCTGTAAGGAAAGTTCCTTTTTTTTTTTTTTTTTTTTTTTGAGATGAAGTTTCACTCTTGTCGCCCGGGCTGGAGTGCAGTGGTGCCATCTTGGCTCACTGAAACCTCCGCCTCCTAGGTTCAAGCGATTCTCCTGCCTCAGCCTCCCAAGCAGCTGGGATTACAGGCACCCACCACCATGCCCAGCTAATTTTTGTATTTTTAGTAGAGATGGGGTTTCGTCATGTTGGCCAGGCTGATCTCAAACTCCTGACCTCAGGTGATCCACAAGCCTCAGCCTCCCAAAGTGCTGGGATTACATACAGTCATAAGCCACCTCGTCCAGCCTGAAAGTAACTTTGAGAACCAATTCGCTCCCCTACCCCGTTTCTGCTTCTTTCGCTTTTTTCTACCTTTAAAGCCCATCTCCTCTGCTCAGCCCATGGGAGCACCTTTTCTGTGGCATAGATGAGCAGCTGCCTGATTCATGAATCACTAAGAGAAGCCAATTCAATCTTTAAATTTGTTGAAATTTTGCTTTTTTTTTTGTGAGACAGAGTCTCACTCTGTCGCCCAGGCTGGGGTGCAATGGCGCAATCTTGGCTCACTGTAACCTCTGCCTGCCAGGTTCAAGCAATTCTTGTGCCTCAGCCTCCCAAGTAGCTGGGATTACGGCATGCACTGCCACGCCCAGCTAATTTTTGTGTTTTAGTAGAGACAGGGTTTCTCCAGCCAGGTCTCGAACTCCTGGCCTCAAGTGATCCACCTGCCTCAACCTCTCAAAGTGCTGGAGTTACAGGCATGAGCCACTCTGCCTGGCAGAAATTTTGCTTTTTGACATGATTTTAGAATGTGAGGCAGATGATGTTCATCTTATACAAACAGGCTGCCCCAAGAGAGAGTCCATGATTCCACCCCACCCCTGGACATTCCACACTGCCCTGAGGAATGAGGATGTAGGTCAGAACTGTCTCCCACCAGGAACAAATGGATGAAGAAGTTAAGGGTGTGTTAGGGAGAAGGGATTCCCTTCTTCCTGGATCGGCCACTTCCCGACTCTGTACCTTAGGCAAGTACCTCCTCCCTGCTCTCCAATATGTGATCACCCTGAGAAGAATGGATAAGATGTCTGTGTTAGGTGGCAGGTTTACTTTACCAGCCGTTACCTCTGATTTTCCTCTCAGAGGCCAGCGGTGGAGGGTTGCATTGTCATTACAGCATGCACTGCCACTTTCTGGAGGAGGACTGTCCTCCCTGCTCCATCAGCATCACGCTTGGCCACATGCTGTGGTTTAAATGTGTCCCCTAAAGTTCATATGTCGGAAACTTGATCCCCAATGTGACAATATTAGGAGGTCGGACCTTTAAGAAGTGAAGAGGCATGAGGGCTCTGCCTTCATGAATGGACTGACATTATTATCACAGGAGTGGGTTCCTTATACACGGATCAGTTTGGTCTCCTCTTGCTGTCTGTCTCTCATCCTCTCTTTGCCCTTTTGTCATGGGATGACGCAGCAAGAAGCCTTGGGCTAGATGCCAGCTCCTTAATCTTGGACTTGCCACCCTCCAGAACCGTGAGCCAATAAATTTCTGTTCATGATAAGCTGCCCAGTCTGTGGAATTCTGTTACGGCAGCACAAAATGGGCTAACACACCATATGACTTCCTCCGGCCAGTGCCTGTGTTAAAAAAGAGAGATTCGGCCAGGTGCAGTGGCTCACGCCTTTAATTCTCGCACTTTGGGAGGCTGAGGTGGGCGGATTGCCTGAGCTCAGGAATTCGAGACCAGCCTGGGCAACATGGTGAAACCCAGTCTCTACTAAAAATACAAAAAATTAGCTAGGCATAGTGGTGCACGCCTGTAATCCCAGCTATTCGGGAGGCTGAGGCATGAGAATCACTTGAACCTGGGAGGCAGAGGTTACAGTGAGCTGAGATCGTGCCACTGCACTCCAGCCTGGGTGACAGAGCGAGACTCTGTCTCAAACAAACAAACAAAAAAGGCCTGGTGCGGTGGCTCATGCCTGTAATCCCAGCACTTTGGGAGGCTGAGGTGGGCAGATCACAAGGTCAGGAGATCGAGACCATCCCGGCCAACACGGTGAAACACCATCTCTACTAAAAATACAAAAATAATTAGCCGGGTATGCTGGCACGTGCCTGTAATCCCAGCTACTTGGGAGGCTGAGGCAAGAGAATCGCTTGAACCTGGGAGTCGGAGGTTGTAGTGAGCCAAGAATGCCACTGCACTCAGCGTGGTAACAAAACGAGACTCGGTCTCAAGGAAAAAAAAAAAAAGAGAGAGAGAGATTCATTCTGACACTTGTTAAACCACAGTAAGGCATACAATCTGAGCTATGTGATCAGGAAAAACATAAAGGATATTAAGGCAGACTTTATTCAAGGGAGACCATGATGGTAGGTGTGGGGACCACTGCGATGGGGTCTTGCAGTGGAGAAGAGTGATCAGGCTCAACTCTAAATGCAACATGGAAAAGTGGGTATTTATAGCCAAGGAACAGGGTTGAGCTCAGTAGATGGAAAATTACCAAGAGGAAACATTAGGGTAGGAGAGATTCTGGCTAAGCTGACATAACAGGACTCTTGCTGAAGACAGGCCAGGGTGACCAGACATTAGCCGGAGGATGAGGAACCTGATCAGATATTGAGAGTGATTGAGGATGGGAGATTCTGGCTAACCTGACTTAGCAGAATCCTTGTGACAAATTGGACAATACAGATATAAACACAGAAGTACAAAAGTCAAGGCCTTGTTGAAAAAGAGTTCAGAGGAGTCTGAGTAGAGTTTGGTCAAGGAGAGAATCATTGTCCGATATGAACAGAAGTGACACAGGTCACTTCCCAGCAGAAGCTTTAAGGGTTGATGCATAACTGGCAAAAGTTCTCTTTTCCGTCTGCTGTGAGAAGGGCAGTGTCGCACTTAGGGGCACAGAGTGCAGGTGTGGTGGACCAGAGCCCTGGCTAACCCAGAATGGACCCATTGTTTGAGAAGTAATTTTTTGTGGTGTGAGCCAACAATGATTTGGGGTTCATTCGTCCCTGAAGCAGAACCATGCCCATCCTGACCAATAGCGAAATATGTATTCCTATCCGCAGTGATGTCTTCCTAGACAGGACAGGCCTTGTGTGGGTGGCTCTGACAGCTTCCTAAGGCTGAGATGAAGCCTGTTTCCCTGCAGTCTCTGAATTGTCCCTGGCTTCTTCTTGGTGTTGAGCAGGGCCCAGCTGCTCCCTCTCACTGGACAGCCCCACAGTGATGTGTGGGTGGAGAAGCCTCTGCAGGGTCCACGCCCCTGCCTTCCGGGAAGAGCTCTGCTTTATTTGTCACCAAGCTTACAGCTTATGACTGTTTCAAAGGCCTTCATTTAGGGGCGGAGACTGGTGGCTTATGCCTGAAATCCCAACACTTTGGGAGGCTGAGGCAGGTGGATCACCTGAGGTCAGGAGTTCGAGACCAGCCTGGCCAACATGCTGAAACCGTCTCTACTAAAAATACAAAAAATTTAGCCAGGCGTGGTGGTGTGCGCTTGTAATCCGAGCTACTCGGGAGGCTGAGGCAGGAGAATTGCTTGAACCCGGGAGGCCTAGGTTGCAGTGAGCCGAGATCACGCTGCTGCACTCCAGCCTGGGCAACATGAGTAAAACTCTGCCTCAAACAACAACCACCACCAACAACAAAAAAACAGGGCCTTCATTTATATTTGAGACCTAAAGCAATTTTATTACATCTAAAATAGTTTTTAAGCCCTGCAAAATAAAACCTCATAAATGTTTAACCAAATGCCCACAAAATACAACTTTTTTTTTTTTTTTTTTCCGAGACAGAGTCTCACTCTGTTGCCCAGGCCGGAGCACAGTGGTGTGATCTTGTCTCACTGCAACCTCTGTCTCCCGGATTCAAGCGATTCTCCTGCCTCAGCCACTGGAGTAGCTGGGACTACAAGTGCCCGCCACCATGCCCAGCTAATTTTTTGTATTTTTAGTAGAGATGGAGTTTCACCCTGTTAGCCAGGATGGTCTCGATCTCCTGACCTCATGATCTGCCTGCCTCAGCCTCCTAAAGGGCTGGGATTACAGGCATGAGCCACCGTGCCCAGCCTATAACATTATACACAATTTCTTCATCGTTAAATCTAATGCTTATAAACTTTTCAGGACAGTGGAAAACATGTGGCCTAAATTTTCTCACATTGCCGGAATTCCCCATGAAGCAAGATAAAAGGATTGCATGAAACCACAGTTGATCATAAAAAGTTGAGTGAATCATTTGTAGCCAAATGATTTCAGAAACAAAATCATAAAAATTCTTTCAAATTTTATTTTACAGCAGAGTTTTGTTTTCTGCGCTATGTGGGTGTGTTTTTATACATTTGATAGGAGATGCATAGTGAGCATCCAGTGGCAAGGCTGGAAGGAATGTCTTCACGCTGTCTGTGGACCTTTGTGGGACATGGTTTGGGTCTCCTCCCTGTCTGTGATAGAGATGACTAGTACCTCCCTAACATCCACTCTCTCCTCCATCCTTAGAGACAGGGTTCCTAGGGCTGGGCGTGGTGGCTAACGTCTGTAATCCGTGTAGCACTTTGGGAGGTTGAGGCAGGAGGATTGCTTTGAGCCCAGGAGTTTGAGGGAGCCTGGGCAACAGAGCAAGACCTCATCTCTACAAAAAAAAAAAAAGAAAAAAAAGAAAAATTAGCCAGGTGTGGTACCACGTGCCTGTGAATCCAGCTACTCTGGAGGCTGAGGTGGGAGGATTGCTTGAGCCCAGGGGCTTGAGACTGCAGTGACCTGTGATTGTGCCGCTGCACTCCAGCCTGGACAACAGAGCAAGACCCTGTCTCAAAGAAAACAAACAAACAGAGCTTCTAGACAGTGGTTCTCAAAGTGTGACCCTTGGACAGGAGCAGCCCCTGGGAACTTAACGGAAATGCAAGTTCTCAGGTTCCACTCCAGCTCTGCTGAATCGGAAACTCTGGCATTCGGCCCAGCACGCAATGGTTTAGCTGGTGATGATTCCCGCTCAAGTTTAAGAACCACTACCCATACTCTCTGAGGGCGGCAAAGTAATTCATGTCCCAGCCTCTCCTGCAGCTAGGTGTGGCCACTGCACTAAGTTTTGACAAGTGGGATGTAAGCAGATGTGTTGGGACTTCCAGGAAGGTGCCTTAAAATGAAGAAGCCCTTCAGCAGGACGTGGTACCTCACGCCTATAATCTCAGCACTTTGGGAGGCTGAGGTGGGTGCATTGCTTGAGCTCAGGAGTTCGAGACCAGCCTGGACAACACAGTGAAACCCTGTCTCTACCAAAAATATGAAAATTAGTCAGGTGTGGTGGTGTGCAGCTGTAGTCTCAGCTACCTGGGAGGCTGAGGTGGGAGGATGGCTTGAGCCCAGGAGGTGGAAGTTGCAGTGAGCCCAGATTGCGCCGCTGCGCTCCAGCCTGGGTGACAGAGCCAGACCCTGTTTCAAAAATAAAAATAAAAATAAGATAAGCCCTTCTTTGGCCTTGTCCTCTAGCTGCTGACCTGGAATAAAAATATGTAATGACTGGAGCTTAGGCAGCTGTTTTGAATCACGAGGATGAAGCCTAATCTTGAGGGTTGATGAACTGGAAAACTAATAAAAGCCCAAATTCCCGAGACTTCGTGGCATTGCCATGAATAAGAAAGCAATAACCTTTTTTTTTTTTTTTTTTTAAGACAGAGCCTCACTGGAGTACAGTGGTGCAATTTTGGCTCACTGCCCCCTCCATCTCCCAAGTTCAAGAGATTCTCCCACCTCAACCTCCTGAGTAGCTGAGATTACAGGCACCCACCACCATGCCTGACAAACTTTTGTATTTTTAATTAATTATTTATTTATTTATCGAGATGGAGTTTCACTCTGTCACCCAGGCTAGAGTGCAGTAGCATGAACTCGGCTCACTGCAACCTCTGCCTCCCAAGTTCAAGTGATTCTCCTGCCTCAGCCTCCCAAGTAGCTGGGATTACAGGCACCTGCCATCACACCTGACTAATTTTTGTATTTTTAGTAGAGATAGGGTTTCACCAAGTTGGCCAGGCTGGTCTTGAACTCCTGATCTCAGGTGATCCTCCCACCTCGGCCTCCCAAAGAACTGGGATTACAGGCATGAGTCACTGTGCCCGACCTGCATTTTATTTTTATTTTTATTTTTTTATTTTTTTATTTTTTTTTGAGACAAAGTCTGGCTCTGTCACCCAGGCTGGAGTGCAGTGGCGCAATCTCAGCTCACTGCAACCTCTGCCTCTCGGGTTCACACCATTCTCCTGCCTCAGCCTCTCAAGTAGGTGGGACTACAGGCGCCCACCACCACGCCCGGCTAATTTTTTGTATTTTTAGTAGAAATGGAGTTTCACCGTGTTCTCCAGGATGGTCTCGATCTCCTGACCTTGTGATCTGCCCACCTCGGCCTCCCAAAGTGCTGGGATTACAAGCATGAGCCACCACGCCCGGCCTATTTTTATTTTTGAAGATGCAGTTTCGCTCTTGTTGCCCAGGCTGGAGTGCAGTAGTACCATCTCTGCTCACTGCAAACTCCGCCTCTTGGCTTCAAGCAATTCTCCTGCCTCAGCCTCCCAAGTAGCTGGGATTACAGGTGCCCATCACCACGCCTGGCTAATTTTTTGTATTTTTAGTACAGACGAGGTTTCACCATGTTGGCCAGGCTGGCCAGGCTGGTCTTGAACTCCTGAACTCAGGTGATCCACCCGCCTCAGCCTCCCAAAGTGCTGGGATTACAGGTATGAGCCACCGCGCCCCGCCTGACTGTTTGTATTTTCAGTAGTGATGGAGTTTCGTCATATTGGCCGGGTTGGTCTCGAATGCCTGACCTCAAGTGATCCACCTACCTTGGCCTCCCAAAGTGCTGGGATTACAGGTGTGAGCCACTGCGCCTGGCCTGTAATTGTTATTTTGTTTTCTGTTATATGCAGCCATCTCCTGATATATGATCTGGGCCGCCCTCTTAGATTTGAAGGCAGAATCAACAGGACCCTGATCTAACTGTTCTGAGCCCTGGAGCCTGGGCCCAGGCCTGTCTCCTCGGCTTCCTCCTGGATGGTGGGCTGCGACGGCAGTTACAGCATTGTCCATCCATGTCCCCGGCTCTGAGTCCCTCACCTTCCAGCCTCTCCACAGCTGTCATCAACTGTTTGAGTTAGTTTCTCCAGGCCTCTCAGCTCTAAATGCCAGCAAAGGAGTGCAGTCACACACCGGGAAAGCCTGTGGGAGGTGGAAGTTTCCCAGAGCAGGGCCTCAGTGGAGACAGGACTTCCGCAAGCAGAGAAGGGAACAACAGCACAGGCAGAGCTGCAGAGGTAGCAGATGGACTGGAGGGCAGCTGCATCGAGGGCAGGTGCCCAGAGGGAGTGGGAGGGAAGTCAAGACAGACAGTCCACAGGGACTGCGAGCAGGGCAGACAACCTGTCCTTCAGGCAGGCAGGTTTTAAAAAACAAACTTTAAGCTAGGTGCAGGGGCACATGTCTGTAGTCCCAACCACTTGGGAGGCTGAGGCAGCAGGATCACTTGAGTCCAGGAGGCTGGGGCTGTAGTGAGCTATGATCACACCCCTGCACTCCAGCCTGGGCGACAGAGCAAGACTCCGTCTCAAAAAAAAAAAAAAAAAAAATTAAAAATGAGTTATTTCTGTCTTCTGGATATATGTCCTTTGTCATCAGATATACGTAGTGTGAATATTTTCTCCCAATCTGTGGCTTTCGATATGCGCAGTTAAAAAAAAAAACCTGAATGTATTTAATCCTTTCAAAGGCTCTACAGCATTTTGGGAGAATGAGAGGGCTTCAATCTGTTACACACAGACTTAGAGTGATGTGTCGCAGAATTACATCTAGGTAAGAAGCAATGTGATGCTGGGTATGGTGGCTCACGCCTGTAATCCCAGCATTTTGGGAAGTCAAAGCAGGCGGATCATCTGAGGTCGGGAGTTCGAGACCAGCCTGACCAACGTGGAGAAACTCTGTCTCTACTAAAAATATAAAATTAGCCAGGCATGGTGGTGCATGCCTGTAATCTCCACTACTTGGGAGGCTGAGGCAGAAGAATCGCTTGAACCTGGGAGGCGGAGGTTCCAGTGAGCTGAGATTGCACCACTGCACTCCAGCCTGGGCGATAGAGTGAGACTCCGTCTCACAAAAAAAAAAAAAACAACAAAAAGAAGAAGCGATGTGTTAGGTAAGAGGTAGGTGTGTTCCTGAAAAACATGGCATATCGACTAAATCTGGGTGAGTTAGCCCTCTAAGGGTGGCCGTTTGCAAGTCTGTAACAGCTAAAGGAGAGAGGTTTTTTTTGTTTTTTTTTTTTCAGAGACAAGGTCTGGCCCTGCTGCCCAGGCTGGAGTGCAATGGTGCAGTCTCAGCTCACTGCAAGCTCCACTTCTCAGGCTCAAGCCACCCTCCCCCAGCCATCCTCCTGGTACTACGGATGACACTGTGCTGAGTCACAGCAGCGCTCCACCCAGCAGGACTCGTTTTTCATTTCCATAATTGGAAAGTGCAGAATCAGGGGCAGATGAGTAGCTGGAACTACAGGCATGTGCCACCACGCCTGGCTAATTTTTTTGTATTTTTTGTAGAGATAAGAGTTTCACCATGTTGCCCAGGCTAGTCTTGAACTCGTGAGCTCAAGAGATCTGCCTGACTCAGCCTCCCAAAGTGCTGGGATTACAGGCGTGAGCCACCGTGCCCAGCCATGTGTGAATGCTGAGTCACACCTATGTGAGAGACAGCTGGGTGTGTGTGAGATGTATGAGTGTGTGTGATTCATGAATGTATGTGCCATCCACATGGGGAACATTTGAGTGTGAGTGATGTCTGCATGTATGTGTGAGATGCCTGTGTGTACGTATGACATCAGAGTCCTTCACTGGACATTGCAAAGAACCCTGGTGGGGTAGGGCCTCTTTCTTACTGAGTTCACAGAACGAAGTGTTATAGGGGCCTCCAAGTGCTGGTGGCCCCGTTGGCACGACTGGGTAGAGCTTGCCTAAGAATAAAATCACCAAAGAAAGACACAACCCTGGAGATAGTGGAGCACTGGATCTAGCCATATGAAGCTGTCCCCCGGGCTTTTTAGCTGTGGAAGTCAGCCTTGTCCCTCCTCAGTTAGCCCCTTTCCCTTTACATTTAGCTGGTTCAAGCCGGGTTTCATTGCAAAAGTCCTGACTAATACAAACACTTATGATAGAATGTGAATGGGGAAATCTTCCATTTACTATGATTTCAAGCAAATGCCAGATTTGAATGCTCCAGAAGCAGGTACACCAGCCTTACCCCCTGGAGGCCCCAGGAAGCAAAGCCACCAAGGCAGGCCTCAGCACCAGCAGGCCTCCCTAGGAGGGGCTCCCAGTGAAGGGGAAGGAAAAACTGCTTGCAGGATGCTGGCATGCGGCCTCTCCAGCTGCAGCAGGGCCGTGCAGGTAGGGGAGAAGGTCAGCGGGCCCGAAGTTTGGCTTAGGGATTTAAAGAGGCCGAGCCAGAGATACAAGGTTTGGAGAGTGTTTGTTGTGATTCGGGCTAGAGGCCTGGGCGATGCCTGTCTTTGGCAGGGAGAGACCCAATCAAGTTGAGTTGGGGGGTACTTTACCGGGGATCATCAGCCCGATTCTGCACTTTCCAATTACGGAAATGAAAAAAAAATTCCTGGTGGGTTGGGTGCTGCTGGGAGCCAGCAGTGTCACCAGTAGTGCCCCGGAGAAAGCTGTTGAGAGTAGGGTGTCGGCAACGGGCTCAAAGCCCAGGTCTTGGCTAGGTGCTGCCACCAGGAGGAGGCGGCTGCCACAGAGGCCTGTGTGTGGGCTGTGCCAACCTTGCTGTGGCTTTGGTTTATTGACATTACCATAAATATGTTATTCTACTCCATCCACCTCAACAGTGACGTGAGGTAGGTGGCATTAGCCCATTTACAGATGAGGAAACTGACAGAGAGAAATGACTTCTAAGGTCTTACAACTAAAATGGTAATGCTAATGCTAACATGTGATATTATCACATATGACAATACTTCTTTATTTTTATTTTTTTAGATGGAGTCTCGCTCTGTTGCCCAGGCTGGAGTGGCAGGATCTCGGCTCGGCTCACTGCAGCCTCCACCTCCCCAGTTCTAGTGATACTCCTGCCTCAGCCTCCCGGGTAGCTGAGATTATAGGCATGTGCCACCACACCTAGCTAATTTTTGTATTTTTAGTAGAAACAGCGTTTTACCATGTTGGCCAGGGTGGTCTCAAACTCCTGACCCCAGGTGATCTGCCTGCCTCAGCCTCCTAGAGTGCTAGGATCATAGGCGTGAGCCACCGCGCCAGGTCTACAAAACTCCTTCTTTTTCTTGAGACCAAGTTTCACTCTTGTTGCCCAGGCTGGAGTGCAATGGCGCGATCTCGGCTCACCGCAACCTCTGCCTCCCACGTTCAAGCAATTCTGCCTCAGCCTCCCGAGTAGCTGGGATTACAGGCATGTGCCACCACGCCCAGCTAACTTTGTATTTTCAGTAGAGACGAGGTTTCTCCATGTTTGTCAGGCTGGTCTCGAACTCCCGACCTGAGGTGATCCACCAGCCTCGGCCTCCCAAAGTGCTGGGATTTACAGTCATGAGCCATTGTGCCCGGCCCAAAATTCCCTCTTATATATTCAGAGAGCATGTATATTATAAATATTTAACCTACCTAGTATAGCCTATTGGATACTAAAGCAGGACTTTGTTAAACTCTTAGCATGCAGTGGATCATCTACTGTGGTCACTGTATGAGGTGGGTGCTTTGCCATTCCCAGCTGTAGCCCCAGCCCTCAGCACTGGGCCTGGCATAAGTTAAGTACTTTATTGATATTTTTTGAGTGAATGAATGGAGGTGAAAGTCAGCAAGCAGGGCAGCCTGATTTGGACAAGTAATTTTATTTTATTTTTATTTTATTTATTTATTTTTTTTTGAGACAGAGTTTCACTTTTGTCACCCAGGCTGGAGTGCAATGGTGCGATCTCAGCTCACTGCAACTCCGCCTCTTGGGTTCAAGCGATTTTCCTGCCTCAGCCTCCTCAGTAGCGGGGATTACAGGCGCCCGCCACCACACCCGGCTAATTTTTTTATATTTTTAGTAGAGACGGGGTTTCCCCATGTTGGCCAGGCTGGTCTTGAACTCCTGACCCCAGGTGATCTGCCTGCCTCGGCCTCCCAAAGTGCTGGCATGACAGGTGTGAGCCACCGCGCCTGGCTCGTGGACAAGTAATTTTAAAAGCCCAGAAGACACTGACTATTCACTTGGACAAGCTAAAAATAATGGATGGTGCCTGGTGTTGGGGAGGATGAAGAGACGTGGATGCTCTTCCACCTTCCTGGTGAGACTCCAAATTGGTACAAAATTTCAGGGAACAAAATTTTAAAAGGGCATATCCTTTGACCAAACAAGCTTACTTCTAGAAATTTAACACGAGGAAATATTTGGGCAAAGGTAGAAAGACAGGTTATGTATTAACAGCAGAAAGTGCCCAGAATGAGGGATTAGTTAAGAGAAAATAATGGTTCATCCATATCACAATAGCTCATAATCCCTGTGGCTAATAGAAAGTGGTTGTCAACTGTGTGCCAGATAACTCACGTGGCCATCAAGATACCCCTAAGACGTAGATGCTGTTATTATTCCTATTTTGTAGATGAGGAAACAGATATAGAGAGATTAAAAAACTTGTTGAGGTCACACAGCTGGTGAGGAGAGAAGGAATTTGATCTAGCTGCTGGTTCCCAAGTCTACAGTCTTTCATTCACAGCTCATATCATGATGATGTCAACCTGAATTCATCAACAGGGAATCGTGCCTGCAATAAATTGTTACAGGGAAAAGGCGTATTGGAAAATTCCAAGAGTGGCTACCTCTCCACATGGGATAATGGCAAATATCTTGTTAATTTTTTCTTCTTTCTCATTTGAATTTTTCTTACAACGTGTAAATATTATTATGCTTACAAAAGACAATGAAGTTCTTAGTCCCAGCTGCTGGGGAGCCCGAAGCAGGACAACTGCTTGAACCCAGAAGGCAGAGGTTGCAGTGATCTGAGATTGCGCCACAGCACTCAAGCCTGGATGACAGAGTGAGACTCAGCCTCAGGGGAAAAAAAAAAAAGACAATGAAGTTCTTTTCATTTTGGGGGAAAATAGAAAAAGGAGAAAAGAGGCCGGGCACAGTGGCTCACGCCTGTATTCCCAGCACTTTGGGAGGCCAAGATGGGTGGATCACTTGAGGTCAGGAGTTCAAGACCAGCCTGGCCAACATGGCAAAACCCGTCTCCAGTAAAATTACAAAAATTAGCTGAGTGTGGTGGCGCACACTGTAGTCCCAGCTACTTGGGAAGCTGAGGCAGGAGAATAGCCTAAACCTGGAAGGTGGAGGTTGCAGTGAGTCGAGATTGCGCCACTGTATTCCAGTCTGGACAACAGAGCAAGACTCCGTCTCAAAAAAAGAAAAGAAAAAGGAGAAAAGCTGGAGGATGCAGGAAAGGACTCGATAGAAACTTCCAAGGCCTCCTTGGCTGTTGACCTGGCCTTGGCCTCCGCTGCTTCCTACAGCCAGGCCAGCTGCCATCCTCCTCCACTGGGGAAAAAGGGGCGTCTTGTTTTTCTTCCCTGATGACCAGACAGGCGAGGGCAGAGAGGCAGCTGCAAAAGCTTCCTCATTGTCTCATACTCATGGGCTCCATCTAAAGGTTACTCCTCACCCCTAACCATCATATGGCTGCTAATATTAGTGCTCATTTTTCCACTGAGGAAACAGAAACTTAGAGAGGTGGAGGGATCTGTCCAAGGTCATTTCCGCAATGAGGAGAGGAGGCAGGAAGCAGGCTCCACCCTAGTGATGGACAGCTAAGTCCCTGTTTTTTCATTTGCACAACCATTTGAAGGAGAATCCTGTGTTTTTTGTTACGCCATACTGCTGAAAAATTTCTATCAAACTATAGCAAAGATTCCTTTCTTTCCTTTAAAAAATGTTGAAGGAAAATGTCTTAGACTTGAGCGTCTTGATTTATAGTCAATATGCTGCAGTTTAGCCCTTGAATATGGCCGATGATGTGTTGCAGCAAGCTGAGCACTTCTATTACAAGCAAAGATTCTGACTACAAACCTCCAAGTGGGCAAGGGATTATCAAGTTTAGCAATGGACTAACCAAAAACTGCATTTGTGTAACTGACCACAGGCTTTACATTATGCTTTTGTTCCTTTCTTGCTCATAACCCATTGTATAACAAAATATGCCCAAACTTGGGCTTTAATAAAAAATTTCTTAGCTCTCAATTTTTTTGTGGTTTGATTGGGCTTAGCTAGGTGGCTCTTGCTTGGGGTCCTTCATAAAGTTGCAGTCAGGTGGTGGCTGGGGCTGCAGTCACCTGGTGGGTCATCTTGGCTGAACACCTACCATGGCACACTCCTATGACCTAAACCCCAAAGATAAAGAGAATGAGAGATTTGACATCAGTCTACAAGGGATTTCAATAGTCCTTGGAGAATGGATGGCGGATGGAAGAGTGGTATTGCTATAACAGAACAAACGAAACTACAAACTAAGTGCCACAGTGTGGGAAACTATTGAGGGGCAAGTCACCCCACTGCAGAACCCTGGACGTAGTGATACACTGGAGCTAGCTCATTCTGGTTAATGAGAGTGGATTTTAAAAAAATTCAAGGCCGGGTGTGGTGGCTCATGACTGTAATCCCAGCGCTTTGGAGGTTGAGGTGGGAGGATCACTTGAGCCCAGTTCGAGGCGGCAGTGAGCTATGATTGCACCACTGCACTCCAGCCTGGGCAACAGAGCAAGACTCTGTCTCTTAGAAAAGTTTTGGTTTTTTTTTTTTCCAGTAATATCCTTGTATGGTGCAAACACTATATAATGCTGTGCTACTGCCCAGTTTCTTTCCAGCAAGGAAAAGGCCTTCAATTTTCCAGACATTTCTTGAGTACCATACTTGTGCCAGGCCCTGGGAAACAGTGATCAGCAGGAGGAACAAAGAGCCTACCCTCATGGGGCTTACAGTGTACAGGGGCTTAGGTGGTGATATTTGTCCAATAACCACCCAAACACTTAATTAGAAATTGTGATAAGCCCAATGAAAGAAAAGTATATGAAACTTAATTGGGAAGGGGGTGGTTTAGGGAAGACTCGAAAGTGACAATGGAGCTATCAAGTTCAAGAAGGAGTTAGTTGGGGAGGGGGCTGCAGGAAGAAGTGCACGCCTGGAGGCAGGAACAGCATGTGTCCCAGTAGTTCAGGGTGCGGGGCCCGAGCTGGTGAGAAAGGGCAATGGAGAAGGAAGCAGAGGAGACCGTGCAGACACTGCAAGTGCTAGAAACCCGATCCATGCTGGCTTCAGAGAGTGGAGGGGAGGTTCTTCTTGGCTTCCATAATAGAAATGTCCAGCGACCTACCGACTTCAGATTCAACGCAAACGCATCTGGGCCTGGTCTGTATCCCTCCCTCTCTCTTCTCTCAGCATCTTCCTTAGGCGGTTCCCCTCCTGGCATCCCAATAGCTGCAGCATCAGCAGGAGACAGTGAGCCTACTTCCACAGTCCTGGCACAGGGATGGAGAAGATGTTTCGTGGGCTCCGATTGGCTCAGTAGCCTATCTTTGGAGCGAATCAGCGAGCGGAGAGGGATGAACTGCTCTGATTGGCCAGATCCAGTCACATGCCAACATGTGACGCGTGGAATCTACGCCAGCCGCAGCAGAGGGGTGGGGGTTGTGACCCGAGTTAGATCCCAGCGCAGAAGGGACGTGAGCCCAGCCGAGGTACCGCAGAAGAGGAATCAATTTTGGTATGCAGATAATCACTGCATGGGCCTTGCTCTTTGCGAAGAGGTGTGTCCCTGTAAAGTTGTCAGGCAAACGAAATGTTTCAAACGACTCCATTTCACGAAGTCTCAACTAATTTATGATTCGTTAGTTGAGATGTTTGTATTCTTCCTTTCTAAAATAAGATGTTGGACTGTAAAGACTCTAGCTAGCTCTGCAACCTCTGATGAATGATTTCACGCCTCATTATTGTCAAAAATCCAAAGCAGAATTGGAGAGATGATGTGGTATAGGGATTAGGTAAGTGAAGACTGGTGCAAAGCCTCTTGGGTCGAAATTCTGTCCATTGCTTTGTCATTGGAAAAGTTATTTAACGTCATCGTCTCAGTTCCCACAACTATTAAAACGCAGAGGATAACAACACCTACATTATGCTCTTGTGAGGATTAAATAAGTTACCGTTAATATATGTAAAGCACTTAAAAGAGGACCCATGTGTTTGCTATTATTATGTTATCCATACAATAGAGAGTAAACATTACCTAAGTTGTAAAGAACTTAGGCAATGGGTACCAAAAGCATTGTAATAATTTTATAATAAAAGAAAAAGCTCACGCCAGTAACCGCAGCACTTTGGGAGGCTGAGGCAGTCGAATCACTTGAGGTCAGGAGTTTGAGAACAGCCTGGCCAACATGGTGAAACCCTGTCTCTACTAAAAATACAAAAAATTAGCCGGGCGTGGTGGCGCACACCTGTTATCCCAGCTACTTGGGAGGCTGAGACAGGAGAATCGCTTGAACGCAGGAGACGAAGTTTGCAGTGAGCTGAGATCGTGCCAATGCACTCCATCCAGCCTGGACAACAGAGTGAAACTCCGTCTCAAAACAAAAAACAAACAAACCAAAAACATTTATAATAAATGTGTAATCATTTATTATACACCCAGAACTGTGCTACGAGCACTGTGTTGTCTTTTTTTTTTTTTTTTTTTTGAGATGGAGTCTTGCTCTGTCACCCAGGCTGGAGTGCAGTGGTGTGATCTCAGCTCACTGCAACCTCTGCCTCCAGGGTTCCAGCGATTCTCCTGCCTCAGCCTCCTGAGTAGCTGGGATTACAGGCACGCGCCACCACACCCGGCTAATATTTTTTTTATTTTTAGTAGAGTCAGTTTCACCATGTTGGTCAGGCTGGTCTCAAACTCATGACCTCGTGATCCGCCTGCCTCAGCCTCGCGAAGTGCTGGAATTACAGGCGTGAACCACCGTGCCTGGCCGTGTTGTCTCATTTAATCCTCACAACAGTCTTGTGGAATGGGTGCTGCTATCATGCTTGTTTTTCAGATAAGGAAACAAGCTCAGAGAGGTGAAATGACTTGTCCAAGGTTACAGGCCAGGGGAGGCTTGAACCCAGGTATTTGTAATTCCAAATGTCATACTCTGTCCACACTCCTTGTAACCTGCCTGGGCTGTCACATTTGGTGTGGGGCTCGCAGCTCTCCAGGGACCCGAACAGGCGCATCCCCGCCCACCGCCCCGCCCATCGTGCCAGCCCGACTCCACCCCTGTGGCTACGCCCACTGCCTCGCGCCTTCCCCATGGGTGGGCCACGCCCACAGCCCGCAGCCAGGTGCCTCCACTGTCCGGGCTCTAGCCCCGCCCCGCCCCGCCCCGCCCCCGCCCCCGCCCCGCCCACCGGCCTCGCAGTCGCCGCGGACGCCGATCTTGTGCATGGAGTCGCCATTTTGCTCTTAGAGACGCCGCCAGGAGACCCAGCGCTTTCTTCCTTCTGCAGCCGAGGCTGCGGCGGGGCCGGGGCTGGGGTCGGGGCCAGGTAGGCGGGCGGGAGCCAGTGGCTAGCGGCGGCGAGGGTTGGCTGGCTCCAGCATTGCGGGGCACAGGTGCACGGGGCGGGGAGCCCGCGGCGCCGGCAGGCAGACGGGTCGGGGTCCCGGGGTGGTGGCTGCTTGGGGGCTCACGGGGGCGACCTCGCGCCCGCGGCCCTTCCATTTTTCTCTCTCTTCTTCCTCTTCCGTCAGGGGTCGGCGGGGGCCGGGCCGGGCGTTCGGTGTCTGGGCTCTCTCTGCTCCCTGAGGCGCCGCTGGGGAGTCGAACCCTGATGATGGGACCTGTGGTGAGCAGCTCTGAAAGCAAGCCCAGACCCAGCCATTCTCCGTCCCTAACCTGACACGGAGCCCGTGATTTTAATTTACCTGATTTTGCTCGTCACGAATATATCTCTCACCCCCTAAAGGATGATTTTGTCCAACTCAGAACTCACCCCAGCAGAGATTGAGGGGGAACCGTGATGAAATTTTTAAGTATTCTGCTCGATAATTTTTCTCTTACTTTAATATTGGCTCCGTTTGGGTGTTGAGCTTTTGAAAGGGATATGAAAATGCGGAATGGGGCTTTGGGGCTTGAGGAGGTGTGATCTCTAGTGTTTAAAAAATTTAATTGCACAAATAGAAATAATTCACCCACATTATTGAACCTCACTAAAGCATACCCTTCTTGTCCATATTCCTTTCCTGCTGCCCTGGTGTGTACCATTATTACTTAGTTGTGATTTGAGCTCTTTCCACTTAAAAGTCATTCATAGGTACTTTTGCGCAGTCATTTATTGAATTTCTATTCTGTGTTTTCCTTAATTACTTCGTTATGGAACCTTTACACAGGTCTGGTGTACTTGCTCTTTAAAAAGTCTTATGTTGGCTATCATCACTGAGCATATAGCTTTTTCCTTATTTTTTTAGGATAATTACCAGAAGTGGAAATACCAAATCAAACTTCTGTGTTCTTTCTTTGGCACTATTATATAAATTGTTTTCCAAACAAGGCATGTTTACAATAGACATTTTTCCAGATCTGGGTATTTGGCCGATTTTGCTCTCGGTATGCAGAATTCAGCGGAGTGCCACGTCGTTTTCTGTGTGGGTTGAGAGACAGGCTGTGCAGCCCAGTGTTGCATACAACTAACTACTACAAATCATGCTGAGACTGAGCTATTTCTGCTGCTTAGAGGGTTTGCAGCCTTGAGTAAGTTTCTTCATCTGGAAACCTAGCTTCCCCTGTCTAAAATGAGTCTCATTCTAGTACTTCCTTCACTGGGTTGTCATAAGCATTGTGAACACTCAGAAGATGTTAGGCATGAGTAAACATTCTGTTGGAGAGGTAAGCAGAGCCTGGAATCATAGAGGAGTGGAAGAGTAATTTGGTTTAGAATTTGCCCTTCAGGTTCTCATCAATATTGATATTAAAGACAGATTTTCTTGGAGTGAGGCACATCACTAATAAGCATACATAATAAGGTGTTTTGTTTTGTTTTGTTTTGTTTTATGCAGAGTCTCACTCTGTCGTCCAGGCTGGAGTGCAGTGGTGCAATCTCAGCTCACTGCAACCTCTGCCTTCTGGATTCAAGTGATTCTCCTGCCTCAGCCTCCTGAGTAGCTGGGATTACAGGTGCGTGCCACCACGCCCGGCTAATTTTTTGTATTTTTAGTAGAGACAGGGTTTCACCATGTTTGTCAGGTTGGTCTCAAACTCCTGACCTCGTGATCTGCCCACCTGGGCCTCCCCAAGTGCTGGGATTACATGCATGAGCCACCATGCCCGGCCAATAAACATAATGCATTTTTATGCTTTTTTATTTTTTGAGACAGAGTCTTGCTCTGTTGCCCAGGCTGGAGTGCAGTAGCACGGTCTCCGCTCACTGCAACCACCGCCTCCCGAGTTAAGTGATTCTCCTGCCTCAGCCGCCCGAGTAGCTGGGGTTACAGGTGCATGCCATCACGCCCAGCTCATTTTTGTATTTTTTAGTAGGGGTTTCACTATGTTGGCCAGGCTGGTCTTGAACTCCTGACCTCAGGTGATCCACCCACTTTGGCCTCCCAAAGTGCTGGGATTACAGGTGTGAGGCACTGCGCCTGGCCGGTTTTTATACGTTATGATGCCTTTTAGTTCATCTTTCAATTTCATTTGTTAGTCATTGTGACTTATTGAGGTCAGGCATTATTCAGCGATAGTTAGTTTAACCTCTACTGTGTGGCAGCTGCACAGGGTATACAGCAGAGAATATCATGGTAAAAAAAAATCTCTGCTACCTGGTCCTTAAATTCTGATGGGGAAAGCTTTTTACCAAGGTTATATCTCTGTTGTCTGAAAGGTAAAGGCTGAGGCCCAGCAAGGACAAGTGATGTCCACACAGCCTAGTAACTGGAAGGCAAACCCAACTCTTCACACTTCTACTTCAGCCATCTTTAAGTAGAAGGTATTTATACAGTAAATGCTTTAGAGGGAAGACAACATACTTCCATGTGAGTCTTCCTCATCTGAAATGTGGGTGAGTGGTTTTGAAATGACTGCTAGTCTGTCCAAAGGAAATGATCTCTCAGTGTGGCTTCTTCATTCATGAGACTTAACAGATTCTCAAATCTTATTCAGAAGAGGAGTGTGATTTGCTCTTTAAAAGGTGCTAAGATTCTCTGAAAACGGTGTGTTTTCATACATGTTATAAATAATTCTCACACATTCTAGAGTAAATTTAGAATAAACATAAAGCAGTTATAGCTCATGGAGAAAATAAGGGAATGTTCTCATTTCACACTAAAACCTTGTGCTAACAAGCCTCCTGCCAGCCCCATCTTGATGATTATCATGTTTTTGAGGATAGTCTTTATAACTCTTTTCTGGAAACTTGGTAAAGAACACAGCCTTCATTACCTACAGGAGAAAGGAGAACTAAAACTACAAACAGGCCTTATGGCCGGATGCGGTGGCTCACTCCTGTAATCCTAGCACTTTAGGAGGCCGAGGCAGGTGGATTACCTGAGGTCAGGAGTTTGAGACCAGCCTGACCAACATGGAGAAACCCTGTCTCTACTAAAAATACAAAATTAGATGGGCGTGGTGGCACATGCTACTCAGGAGGCTGAGGCAGGAGAACTACTTCAACCAGGGAGGCGGAGGTTGTAGTGAGCCAAAATTGCGCCATTGCACTCTAGCCTGGGCAACAAGAATGAAACTCCATCTTAAAAAAAAAAAAAGAAAAACAGCCCTTATGTTTGAATAACTTGTGAAATGAATAGTCACAAAACATGACTATGTTGATAGTCATTTCCAAATGGATGCTCCCCAGTCCACCCCACCGATGTCATTTTGAGGGTGGTCTTTGGTGAGGATTCTGTATAGGAGCCTATATCTGAAGCCTAGAACATCAGAGAGCATATGCAGGATGTTGCAGGCCATTTTAAACCATGAGAGATAAGGAAATACTTCAGGAAATATCCTGGAAAAAATACACAAACGCAGAATAGCTATCTTGAAATAATTTGCAGGCTGTCCTGTGGAAAAGGACTTTGATGTTTCCCATAAATCTCTAAGGAGAGGCTAAGAACCACTGGGCAGAAGCTACAGGGAGAGGAATCTCCGCATGTTCTTTTTTTTGTTTGTTTGGTTTTTTTTTGAGACAGAGTCTTGCTCTGTCACCCAGGCTGGAGTGCAGTGGTGCAATCTCCGCTCACTGCAACCTCCACCTCCCGGGTTCAAGCAATTCACCTGCCTCAGCCTCCTGAGTAGCTGGGACTACAGGTGTGTGCCAGCAGGCCTAGCTAATTTTTGCATTTTTAGTAGAAATGAGGTTTCACCATGTTGGCCAGACTGGTCTTGAACTTCTGACCAGGTAATCCGCCTGCCTCGCCCTCCCAAAGTGCTGGAATTATAGGCGTGAGCCACTGCGCCCGGCCACAGCATGTTCTAAGGAAGAATTCGGAATGATGGGCCCTCAGTGGATGTGGGCATCAGACCCTGGGGCTGTTCAAGCTTCTGTTGAGTGGTTCCTTGGCAGGATTCCTAGAGATAGGCTTTGAACAAAAGATTTAGGAGGAATGGGCTGAACTACCTCTAAGATATCTTCCTACCTCTAAAATGCTTTCATTCTAAGTATTCCGACTCCTATCAGGAATCCTGCTGTACTTTAAGGAGCTTCTTATTTGAAGGTTGGGGGGTGTAAAAAAAATGCCCCTCCCCCCATGTCTATTACTGTACTTACATGGTAGATAATCAAGATATTAGAAGTCAGTTCATAGATAGCATGTCCGATATGCAGGGCACTGTGTTAGTGCCTGGCAGAAATTTTACAGTCACCTGTGGGGTCAGTTTTCAGTGTTTTGGATGGCAGAACTGAGGCTAAGAAATTTCGAGTATCAGATGACTTATGCAAGTCCTCACTGTGAGTTTAGGGGAAATAGTTCAAGATGCAAACTTGAGTTTGACTCCAAATCCTGTATTTACAACTGCAGGAAGATTAGTTTGTTTTTGTTTCCTTTCATGGACCTGTAACACCCTATTATTTATTTATTTATTTATTTGAGACCAGGTCTCACTCCCATCACAGGCAGGAGTGCAGTAAAGTGGTGCAATCATGGCTCGTGGCAGCCCTGACCACCTGGGCTTAAGTGATCTTCTCGCCTCATTTTTTGATTTTTTTATAGAGATTAGGTCTCACTATGTAGCCGAGGCTGGTCTCAAACTCTTGGGCTCAAGCAATCAGCCCACCTTGGTCTCACAAAGTGCTGGGATTAGCAGCGTGAGTTGCTGTGCCTGGCCATACCTTTTGTTCTTAAACACAGATGTTGATTGGTTGAGAGATGGCTTTAGAAGTATTTAAGATCCCTTCCAGCCCGGCGCGGTGGCTCACGCCTGTAATCCCAGCACTTTGGGAGGCCGAGGCGGGCGGATCACAAGGTCAGGAGATCGAGACCACGGTGAAACCCCGTCTCTACTAAAAATACAAAAAATTAGCCGGGCGCGGTTGTGGGCGCCTGTAGTCCCAGCTACTCGGGAGGCTGAGGCAGGAGAATGGCGTGAACCCGGGAGGCGGAGCTTGCAGTGAGCCGAGATCGCGCCACTGCACTCCAGCCTGGGCGACAGAGCGAGACTCTGTTCTCAAAAAAAAAAAAAAAAAAGATCCCTTCCAGAATGTTGATGATTAAACGTATTATTTCTTTCATTTATACCAGCCACTCTGCTAGTAGCCTTTGCAGATGCTACATTGTCCTGTAAAAGGCGTTAGCAAACTTTTTCTGTAAAGGACCAGATAATAAATATTTCAGGCTTTGTGAGGCATACTCAGTGCTATTGTTGTTATCTAGAGACAATTTGTAAACAAATGAGTGTGGCTGTGTTACAGCCTGTGTTACAGAAATATGCTTTTGAGGGACCTGATTTGGCCTGTAGGCTGTAATTTGCTGATCTCTGCCCCAAAGCCACTTCCATGGTAGATACCACTGTCCACCTTAGTCACTTTAGGGCTTTGGTTAGTTGTGTATACATTTCTGTTTATAAGCCATAGGTAAATGTAAGGTAAATTGCATTGTAGTCTGCCATATTTCCCATTGCAGATTCCTGGGTTTTGCCAGCTGGAATGCCTCTGCAGGAAGTGCTAGTGGGACTGTGCAAAATAGGTCTCTATTATAATTTCTTCTTGTGTTTTGTTGTTGTTGTTGTTTGTTTTGGATACCGGGTCTCAGTCTGTCCCCCAGGCTGGAGTGCAGTGATGTGAACACAGCTCACAGCTTTGGCCTCCAGGGCTCAAGTCATACTCCCACTTCAGCCTCCCAAGTAGGTGAGATAATAGGCATGCACTACCATGCTTGGCTAGTTTTAAAATTTTTTGTAGAGGTGGTAATGTCTCACCACATTACCCAGGCCGGTCGCAAACTCCTGGGCTCAAGTTATCCTCTGGCCTTGGCCTCCCAAAGTGCTGGGGATACAGGCATGAGCCACTGTGCCTGGCCAAGTCTGTATCTTCTAACCCAGATTGCCAAAATAGACTGGTTGGTGAAAAAGCAAGTTATAGATACAGTTGCACAATGACATCGTTTTTGTTTGAAACATTATATGTATATATACACACACACACGTGTATATATGTATTTTTAAAATTTTTCTTTTAAAAAAATAATTTTTCTTTTTATTTGAGACAGAGTCTTACTCTGTGGCCCAGGCTGGAGTGCAATGGCGCAATCTTGGCTCACTGCAACCTCTGCCTCCCAGGTTCAAGCAATTCTCCTGCCTCAGCCTCCCAAGTAGCTGGGACTACAGGCACGCGCCACCACACCTAGCTAATTTTTTGTATTTTTAGTGGAGACAGGGTTTCGCCATGTTGGCCAGGCTGGTCTCGAACCCCTGACCTCAGGTGATCCACCCACTTCGGCCTCCCAAAGTGCTGGGATTACAGGTGTGAGCCACTGTGCCTGGCCTTTTTTTATTTTTTTATTTTTTAGATGGAGCTTTGCTCTCGTTGCCCAGGCTGGAGTGCAATGGCGTGACCTTGGCTCACTGCAACCTCTGCTTCCTGGGTTCAAGCGATTCTCCTGCCTCAGCCTCACGAGTAGCTGGGATTACAGGCATGTACCACCATGCCTGGCTTATTTATTTATTTATTTATTGTATTTTTAGTAGAGATGGGGTTTTGCCATGTTGGTCAGGCTGGTCTCGAACTCCTGGCCTCAAGTGATCTGCCTGCCTTGGCCTCCCAAAGTGCTAGGATTACAGGCATGAGCCACTGCGCCTGGCCTTTTTTTTTTATATGGAGTTTTGCCCTCTTCACCCAGGCTGGAGTGAAATGGTGCAATCTCTGCTCACTGCAACCTCTGCCTCCTGGATTCAAATGATTCTCCTGCCTCAGCCTCATGAGTAGCTGGGATTACAGGCAGGTACCCCCATGCCTGGCTTATTTTTATTTTTATTTTTTGTATTTTTAGTAGAGATGGAGTTTCACCATGTTAGTCAGGCTGGTCTCAAACTCCTGGCCTCAAGTGGTCTGCCACCTTGACCTCCCAAAGTGCTAGGATTACAGGCATGAGCCGCTGCGCCCAGCCATATATATTTTTTATGGAGGTCACATGTATAAATGCATAGAAAAGGTCTGATGTCCCTACCAAACTGATAAGAACCCTCACTTCTGGGGAGGACCCGGGATCGAGGCTGGTGATTTTATCCTTAACTATCATGTTTCAGGTTTTTTTGGGGGAATGGAGTCTCGCTCTGTCATGCAGGCTGGAGTGCAATGGTGCAATCTCGGCTCACTTCAACCTCTGCCTCCTGAGTTCAAGCGATTCTCAAGCCTCAGCCCCCAGAGTAGCTGGGACTACAGGCACCTGCCACCATGCCTAGCTCATTTTTGTATTTTCAGTAGAGACAGGTTTCATCCTATTGGCCAGGCTGTTCTCGAACTCCTGATCTTGTGATCTGCCTGCCTTGGCCTCCCAAAGTGCTGGGATTACAGGCGTGAGCCACCGCGCCCGGCCATGTTTCAGGTGTTTATAGGGAGCATGTGTTTGTGTTTTATTTGTATAATTAACATTTGAGAATAATGAGGCCGGGCGCGGTGGCTCACGCCTGTAATCAATCCCAGCACTTTGGGAGCCTGAGGCGGGCAGATCACGAGATCAGGAGATCGAGACCATCCTGGCTAACATGGTGAAAGCCTGTCTCTACCAAAAATACAAAAACATTAGCCAGGCATGGTGGGGGGCGCCTGTAGTCCCACCTACTCGGGAGGCTGAGGCAGGAGAATGGCGTGAACCTGGGAGGCAGAGCTTGCAGTGAACCGAGGTCACGCCACTGCACTCCAGCCTGGGTGACAGAACAAGACTCTGTCTCAAAAAATAATAATAATAATAATGAAAAAGATTAGCTTAGTTTCAGCTCATTGATAGCTTAGTTTCAGCTCATTGATGATCTCCACCAGCCTTCCCAGAGGTCCCAGGTGAACATACAACTGTGGAAATGCAGTGGGCTTGCTGAGAAAGGGCCCCCCTGCCCACAGCCTGCTGGGTTGTTGCTGTTCCTCCCATCTAGCACCTCCGTTATGTGATGAGGACACTCAGCCCTGATGACTTCTTTTTTGATTTTTGAGACAGAGTCTTGCTCTGTTGCCAGGCTGGAGTGCAGTGGCACGATCTCAGCTCACTGCAACCTGTGCCTCCCAGGTTCACATCATTCTCCTGCCTCAGCCTCCCAAGTAGCTGGGACTGCAGGTGCGTGCCACCACGCCTGGCTATTTTTTGTATTTTTAGTAGAGTCGGGGTTTCACCATGTTAGCCAGGGTGGTCTCAATCTCTTGATCTTGTGATCCACCTGCCTTGGCTTCCCAAAGTGCTAGGATTACAGGCGTGGGCCACTGCACCTGGTCAGCAGTGATGACTTCTAAGCCAGGGACCTTTTTATTTGTGGCCCACTGCCTGTCATTTGGGTGGTCACTTAAGTGTCCTTCAAGGTGATTATCTAGTCAGCCCGTGTTCCACTTGAGGAAAATGAAGATGAGAGGTCAGTTTTAGACATGACACAGGGCAGCTGAAAGGCCAGGAAAGGTTTTATGGTAAACAAGGATTACAGGAAAAGCTGGGAGTAGATGGGTCATTTATTCTTTGTTTAAGGATTAATCAGTCCTTGTTCTCGCTAATGGCTCTGCCATTTTTCTGTGTGTTAATCCAGGAGGAATTTTGTTGTCAGAGAATAAAAGGAGGTTGTCCATAATTGACTTTAAGCAGCAATCAGTAAAACATTGAGCTCTTCAGCTCCGCCTTTCTTGTAAGTTTATCATTTCTTCTCAGTGCTTGTGAACATCACGTGATAATGTATTTCCATAAATTTGGGACCCTGAAATCCAAGTGAACTTTCTGTTTGTCCATATATATCTAATATTTTAAAAATACTATTAGGATAGAAACTGATTTCCTTCAGCTGAAGTCATTTCCTTTAAAAAAAGTTCATTCAGGTGTATTTCATATCATATGGCAGTTTTTAATATGTGTCATATCCTTCTAGGCTCTGGAAATTGGAAAACCAAGAAGGTTTTGATGTTTTGTGTGACGCCACCTGAATTAGAAACCAAGATGAACGTAACCAAAGGTGGTCTGGTGTTGTTTTCAGCAAACTCAAATTCTTCATGTATGGAGCTCTCAAAGAAAATTGCAGAGTGAGTTATAATTGTACCATTAAAATCTATATTCATTATGTAATGCTTTAAATTTGATAATCAGATTAGCGGTGATTGTTAAACTTGAAAGCAGGTATTTTATAATTATATGTGTATCTTCTTTTTCATCATGCAAGATGTTCATGTAACATGTCTCATCTGTATATATTAAGGGCTATTCTTTTTATAAACTATCCCATCTCCTACATATTCTTTCAGCAGACATTTATTGAGTGCCTTATAAGTGCCAGGAATTGTGTTAGGTGGTATATATATATAAAATTATTTGAGTATAAAGCACATTGGGGCCGGGCGCGTTGGCTCACGCCTGTAATCCCAGCACTTTGGGAGGCCAAGGCAGGTGGATCACGAGGTCAGGAGATTGAGACCATCCTGGTTAACATGGTGAAACCCCACGTCTACTAAAAATACAAAAAATTGGCTGGGCGTGGTGGCACACACCTGTAGTCCCAGCTATTTGGGAGGCTGAGGCAGGAGAATAGCTTGAATGTGGAAGGCTGGCAGTGAGCTGAGATTGCACCACTGCACTCAGCCTGGGCAACAGAGTGAGACTCCGTCTCAAAAAAAAAAAAAAAAAAAACCTTGACATGTATATTATATGAAATAACTTATAGCTTATAGTTTAGCATAATTTTAGATATTTATTAAACAAATATTGTACCCCTACTGTGTACTAGACCTTGATCTAGATGTTGGGGATTATCAGTGAATCAAGATCCATCCTTTTTATGAAATTGACATTTTAGTAGGAAGCCAAACAGAAATCAAGTCAACAAAACAAACAAGGTAATTTCAGATGAAGATCAATGCTATGAAGAAAACTGTGTGAAACGAATGATGGGGCAGGTTGTTCTGCTTTAGCATGTGTGCTGAAGTGCCTTTAAACTGAGGGGATGGTATGTGAGTTGAGAAACCTGAATGAGCCACCAAGTGAAGATCTGGAGGCGGAGCCCCCCAAGCAGAGGGGACGGAAGATTCCAAGGCCCTGCAGCTTGCAGGAGGGGTCCTTGGTGTGTCTCAGGAACATGGGCTGGAGTGCAGAGTGTCCAAGGAAGATGGCTGGTGAGGCAGGCAGAGAGGGACTGCATAGTCCTTCCTGGGAAAACGGGTTGGGGTGAGGGGCTAGGTAATGGATTGACGTAACAATTTAATATTGACTTTAAATTTTATAAGAAGAATAACTTTATTTTATTTTACTCATCAATTTACACATCTCCTTAAATAGTAAAGATACTGGGTTTCTTCTATTACTTTTTCAGCTTTTTCCCCCTTTCTCTTCTCTAGGCGGCTGGGGGTGGAGATGGGCAAAGTGCAGGTTTACCAGGAACCTAACAGAGGTGAGCAATCTTGGGCATGTGGAACATTGACCTTTTCATGGAATGTGGCATATTGGCTCAGTCCTTCATCCTTTACTATTGAAACAATTTGATTCAGTTGTACATTTCCATTAGCAAGAAGTCAGGCAGGCAAGGTAGAACAGAGTGGTTTTTTAGCTCTCACTAATACCAGCTAGATATGTAACCCTGGTGCAAGTCATTTCTGGGGCTTGAACTCCAGTTCTGAAACTTCATTCAGTAAAAGCTACAGACGTATTTGAACCAGCTGGTCAACTGAATGAACATGAGCTCAACCGTTGCTTAAATTTATATCACCTTAGGCAAGACGAGTAAATCCTGTCACCTTAGACAGGATGAGTAAATCCTGTGTGACCGCAGTTTTAGTTAGTTATTCTTTACCTGCACCTAAGTTGCCTTGGGTTAGACTTCATAAAATATTGTTAAGAAATACTTTTTGCTAATTGATACATGTCATTACATATTATCCCAAGTTGTAAAAAAAAGTATTATTTAATCTTTGTAGGGCCGGGTGTGGTGGCTCACACCTCTAATCCCAGCAGTTTGGGAGGCCGAGGCAGGCAGATTCCTCGAGCTCAGGAGTTTGAGACCAGCCTGGGCAACATGGCAAAACACTGTCTCTACTAAAAATACAAAAATTAGCCGAGAGTGGTGGTTTGCACTTGTAGTCCCAGCTACTAGGGAGGCTGAGGTGGTAGGAGCGCTTGAGCCCAGAAGGTAGAGGCTGCAGTGAGCCATGATCACACCACTGCACTCCAGCCTGGGTGAAAAAGTGAGACCCTGTCTCAAAAATAAATAAATAAACAAAAAGTAATCATTGTAATTTCTTTGGCAATGGTGAATATTTCATATTATTTTAGGCCAGGTGTGGTGGCTCATGCCTGTAATCCCAGCACTTTGAGACGCCGAGGTGGGTGGATCACCTGAGGTCAGGAGTTCGTAGACCAGCCTGGCCAACATGGTGAAACCCTGTCTCTACTAAAAATAGAAAAATCGGCCAGGCATGGTGGCAAACGCCTGTAATCCCAGCTACTTGGGAGGCTGAGGCAGGAGATTCGCTTGAGCTCAGGAGGTGGAGGTTGCAGTGAGCCAAGATTGCGCCATTGCACTCCAGCCTGGGGGACAAGAGCGAGACTTTGTCTCAAAAAAAAAAAGACAAAAATTATTTTAGCAGGAGCATTGGACAGCTTGCATGGACTTCAGAGTTACACACCTTATCCTTGACAAGTTATTTAACCTTTCTAAACTATGAATTAACTGTAAATTAGGGCTGTTTTGAGGATTAAGTGAGATAACTTGTGTGCCTAACAGTTTTTGGCACACAGTAGATGATCAATAAATACTTATTCCTGTTCCTTTTCCACTAGAAGATTTAAAATATATATATATATATATATGGTTTTTTTTTTGGTAGAGCAAGGGTCTCATTATGTTGCCCAGGCTCATCTCAAACTCTTGGGCAAAAGCAATTCTCCTATTTCAGCCTCCCAAACTGCTAGGATTACAGGTGTGAGCCACCAGGCCTGGCCCCACTACAGGATTTTATCAAATATTTACATATTTTAAAGCCTACAGGAGGCTTTGATAAAAAGGCAGAAGTTTTGCTGTTCCCATGTTTATCTCCATTACTGCCTCTTTCCTGTCTCCCAAGATCCCTGTGTGGCGTCAGTAGGGAAAAAGTATAATTAAACTCTGTAAGGAGAGTTTGGAGAAGATTCTTCCCCTAGAGGGAATTGAATAATGTTCTTTGTCTGGAGTCTAGGAGGGAAGGTGAAAGGGAGAGGCGGTGGCATAAGACTCCAGGAGGTTGGTCCACTCTCCAGGTTTCTGAATAAAGGGAGGGAAAATACTTGGTGTTTATTGGGAGGGAAGGAAGTAATATTTGTGGATTTCTTACTGTTACCAGATACTGAAAAACTGAGTTCAGGGATTGACGTTAGGTATGAGGTCCAGTTTGAATCCAGATCTCCCTGACTCTAAAGCTCATTTTCTTTTCGTTTCTTTTCTTTTTTTTTTTTTTTTTTTTTTTGAGGCAGGGTCTTTTGTGTCACTCAGGCTGGAGTGCAGTGGCATGATCAGGGCTCACTGCAGCCTCTGCCTCCTGGGCTCAAGTGCTCCTCCCATCTTAGCCTCCTCAGTAGCTGGTACTACAGGTGGGCACCGTGTTGCCAGGCTAATTTTTTTTTTTTTTTTTTTTAATATGGAGTCTTGCTGTGTCACCCAGGCTGGAGTGCAGTGGGGCAATCTCGGCTCACTGCCACCTCCATCTCCCAGGTTTGAGTGATTCTCCTGCCTCAGCCTCCCAAGTAGGTGGGCTTATAGTTGTGTGCCAGCACGCCCAACTAATTTTTCGTATTTTTAGTAGAGACGGGGTTTCACCATGTTGGCCAGGTTGGTCTCGAACTTCAGACCTCAAATGATCTGTCCACCTCAGCTTCCCAAACTATTTTCCTACATTTTTAATGAAAATGTTCAAACATATAAAAAAGTTGAAAGAATAGTGTAGTGAACTGCCACCTAGCTTGAACAGTTAACATTTTGCCATATGAGTATGTATGTGGGGAACCATTTGAAATTAAGTTGCAGGCCAGGCGTGGTGGCTCACACCTGTAAACCCAGCACGTTTGGATGTCGAGGCAGGTGGATGTCTTGAGCCCGGGAGGTCAAGACTGCAGTGAGCCTTGACTCACTGCACCATATTTGCACCACTGCACTCCGGCCTAGGCAACAGGGCGAGATGTGTCTCAAAAAAAGAAAAAAAAATGTAAGTTGCAGACACTTAATCCTTGAATACTTGACCATGCATCCTCTAGGAATAATTACTTTCACCTAAATAAATATGATACCATTATCACATTGAAAGAAATTACAGGCAGGGCATAGTGGCTCACACCTGTAATCGCAGCACTTTGTGGGGTCAAAGTGGGCAGATCACTTGAGACCAGAAGTTCAAGACTAACCTGAGCAACATGGCAAAACGCCATCTTTACCAAAGATAAAGAAATTAGCCGGGGTTGGTGGTGCGTACGTGTAATCCTAGCTGCTCAGGAGGCTGAGGCAGGAAGATCACTTGAGTTCAGGAGGTGGAGGTCGTAGTGAGCTGGGATCACACCACTGCACTCCAGCCCGGGCAACAGGGCAAGACCCTGTCTCAAAAAAAAAAAAAAAAAAAAGGAAAATAACATTAACTTAACAATTAAGGACAATTCTTTTTTTTTTTTTCTGTGGCCTCAAGTAATCTGCCCGCCTTGGCCTCCCAAAGTGCTGGAATTACAGGTGTGAGACACCACACCGGGCCCAACAATGATTCTTTAATCATCTAATATGTGGCCTATATTCACATTTCCCTAGTTGTCCTAAATGGTTTTTTATTTTTTATTTTTTTGAGATGGAGTCTGGCTTTGTCACCCAGGCTGGAGTGCAGTGGTGTGATTTTGGCTTACTGCAGCCTCTGCCTCCCAGGTTCAAGCAGTTCTCCTGCCTCACCCTCCTGAGTAGCTGGGATTATAGGCGTGCACCACCAAACCCAGCTAATGTTTGTATTTTTAGTAGAGACGAAGTTTCACTATGTTGGCCAGGCTAACCTTGAACTCCTAAACTCAGATGATCCGTCTGCCTGGGCCTCCCAAAGTGCTGGGATTACAGGTGTGAGCCACCACGCCTGGCCTAAAGGGTCTTTTATAGTTGTTTCCCCCCCTCCGCCCCAAACCAGGATGCTTAGTTCAAGGGAATTTTTTAAAATATATATATCTTTAGTCTCCTATTTTAGAACGATCTCCTCACCTCTTCCTTTTTCTTCCTATGACAGTGACTTGTTGAAGAGGTTGTCTTGTAGAATGTTCCATTATGGATTTGTCTAATTGTTTCCTTATGGCTGATCACACATATTTTGAGAGTAGGGATATTGTGTCTTATTTATCTTTGTTTTTCACAACATACAATATTTTGTACCTAATACATTCTCAATTTATGCTAATTGAATGAGCATATAATTTTCTTTTTCTTTGTTTTTTTTTTTTTTTGAGGCAGAGCTTCGCTCTTGTTGCCCAGGCTGTAGTGTAGTGGCACGATCTCGGTTCACTGCAACCTCCACCTCCCGGGTTCAAGCAGTTCTCCTGCCTCAGCCTCCCGAGTAGCTGGGATTACAGGCATGTGCCACTACGCCTGGCTAATTTTGTATTTTTGGTAGAGACGGGGTTCTCTATGTTGGTCAGGCTGGTCTCAAACTCCTAACCTCAGATGATTTGCCCGCCTCGGCCTCCCAAAGTGCTGGGATTATAGGCATGAGCCACTGTGCCTGGCCTATAATTTTCTTTTTTTTTTTTTTTGAGATGGAGTCTGGCTCTGTCACCCAGGCTAGAATGCAGTGACCGGATCTCAGCTCACTGCAAGCTGCGCCTCCTGGGTTTACGCCATTCTCCTGCTTCAGCCTCTGGAGTAGCTGGGACTACAGGCGCCTGCCACCTCGCCCGGCTAGTTTTTTGTTTTTGTTTTTGTTTTTTTTTTTGAGACGGAGTCTTACTCTGTCGCCCAGGCTGGAGTGCAGTGGCCGGATCTCAGCTCACTGCAAGCTCCGCCTCCCGGGTTTACGCCATTCTCCTGCCTCAGCCTCCCGAGTAGCTGGGACTACAGGCGCCCACCACCTCGCCCGGCTAGTTTTTTGTATTTTTTAGTAGAGACGGGGTTTCACTGTGTTAGCCAGGATGGTCTCGATCTCCTGACCTCGTGATCCGCCCGTCTCCGCCTCCCAAAGTGCTGGGATTACAGGCTTGAGCCACCGCGCCCGGCCGTTTTTTGTATTTTTTAGTAGAGATGGGGTTTCACCGTGTTAGCCAGGATGGTCTCGATCTCCTGACCTCGTGATCCACCTGTCTCAGCCTCCCAAAGTGCTGGGATTACAGGCTTGAGCCACTGCGCCCGGCTTGGCCCATAATTTTCTATAAAGATACTACACTCAGAGTGGTACAGTACTCACTGTTTGTGTATATAAGGGGTGAGAATTACATGTTTACTTATTTCAAGTCAGAAATATAATTCCCTCTTAAAGCTGTGTTTTAAAAAGTGTGATTAATAGCAGTATGTTTATTATCCCTTGTAACATCTAAAGCCTACTGAGTTTTATAACAGTTTTTGTTGCCATATTTTATTACATCAGGGAATCATGCAGTTTTTTTGTGTATTTTGAAAAATTTGAACTATATGCCTTTCCCTCTCTTCTTTTTCCTTTTCCTGCCAGAAACAAGAGTACAGATTCAAGAGTCCGTGAGGGGAAAAGATGTTTTCATCATCCAAACCGTTTCAAAGTGAGTATCTAGCAGAAATGTTGCTTTCTGGGTTTCTGTTTAGGCATGAATGTTTAAAATAATGATAGATGGCTAGCCAGGAAGAGTTACGATAGTCTTAAAATTAGTGTATCTTACCAATTTGGAATTTAGAAAACTAAGTTTTCTGACGTAACTGCTGACTTTTATGTGTTCTTTCAGTGTTTTTCTTTCTTTTCTTTTTCTTTTTTTTTTTTTGAGACAAAGTCCCACTCCGTCACCCAGGCTGGAGTGCAGTGGTGCGATCTCAGCTCCCCGCAACCTCCTCCTCCTGGGTTCAAGTAATTCTCCTGCCTCAGCCTCCCGAGTAGCTGGTACTACAGTTGGCACCACCACGCCTGGATAATTTTTGTATTTTTAGTAGAGATGGAGTTTCACCATGTTAGCCAGGCTGGTCTTGAACTCCTCACCTCAGGCAATCCGCCCACCTCAGCCTCCCAAAGTGGTGGGATTACAGGTGTGAGCCACCGTGTCCAGCCACTCAGTGTTCTTAATGGGTAGAAGTAACCAAGTATTGGAGTAGAGGGTCTTTTTTTTTTTTTAAAGACGGAGTTTCGCTCTTATTGCCCAGGCTGGAGTGCAATAGCACGATCTCGGCTCAACATGACCTCCACTTCCCAGGTTCAAGTAATTCTCCTGTCGCAGTCTCCTTAGTAGCTGGGATTACAGGCATGTGTCACCACACCTGGCTAATTTTGTGTTTTTAGTAGATACAGGGTTTCTCCATGTTAGTTAGGCTGGTCTCGAACTCTCAACCTCAGGTGATCCACCCGCCTCAGCCTCCCAAAGTGCTGGGATTATAGGCGTGAGCCACTGTGCCCAGAGTAGAGGCTGTTAATGATAATAGTATCCATTAAGTTTCCTAACAATTAATAGCCAGAATTTTATAAAACTTGCAGTGAAGCATTTCTAGTTCCCTCCTCTCCCCGAAAGAAACAGAGGCTAGGGGAGGAGAGCTTTCTTAGGGTTCTTTTAAGCTTTTATTGCATATAAAAGTGATCATTACTTACTGTTTTGTTCCATAAATTAAATTAGCTGAGAGGATAAAAGACTGTACTGAAGGAATGTGTGTTCCTGTCTGGTGTGACCTTTGATATACCTGTGTTCTGGAAATTGTTTGGTCACATATGTTTAAGCTGGGTATAGAAGGTTCAGTGCGGTAAGGCTATCTCTGGCACTCTGAAAGGGAGGGTGATCACATGGAGCCCTACTTTTTTTTTCTTTTTTTTTTCTCTTAGAGATAAGGTCTAGATCTGTTGTCCAGGCTGGAGTGCAGTGGTGAGATCATAGCTCACTACAGCCTCAAACTCCTGGGCTCAAACTATCCTCCTGCCTCAGCCTCCCAAGTAGCTGGGACTACAGGCATGCACTAGCATGCTCACGTAATTTTTTCATTTCTTGTAGAGATGGAGGTCTCACTATATTGCCCAGCTGGTCTCAAACTTTTGACCTCAAGTGATCCTCCTGCCTGGACCTCCTGTATTGCTGGGATTCCAGCAATATAGAAAGTGAGCCTATCACACCTGGCCTTAAAGCCCCACTTTCCATTGTGTGTTTGTCCACAAATGTCCCCAAACGCTTCTGTGTATGAAGTTCTTCACTCAGAACAATTTTTAATGTCTAGAAATCAGTTTGTCTAGTGCATAATTTTTTTTTTTTTTTTTTTTTTTTTGTGTGAGTCGGAGTCTTGCTCTGTCACCCAGGCTGGAGTGCAGCAGTGCAATCTCGGCTCACTGCAAGCTCCGCCTCCTGGGTTCACACCATTCTCCTGCCTCAGCCTCCCCAGCAGCTGGGACTACAGGTGCACGCCGCCAGGCCCGGCTAATTTTTTTGTATTTTTAGTAAAGACGGGATTTCACCATGTTAGCCAGGATGGTCTTGATCTCCTGACCTCGTGATCTGCCTGCCTTGGCCTCCCAAAGTGCTGGGATTACAGGCATGAGCCACCGTGCCCGACCTAGTGCATTATTTTTTAGCTTAGAGAGTCCAAAAGTTGCTGCATGCTTAATTTGTATATATACATATATAATAAATACCAACGAAAAGAGAAGAAGAGGGAAATTTCAGGAGACTTTAGTCTTAGAACACACATTTTTTCACCTAAATTTTGAACATTTTCTGTCCTGGTCTTTGGTTCATTGGGATGAAGTCACAAAACCCCCATCTCTCCTGGGAAGAGAAGTGGCGGGGGAGACCTGTCCTTGCATCCCAGTGCCCTGGCAAACGGGTGTGCTCTGAAGGAGAGATGGTGTGGAGGGACTTTGCCACGGTGCCCTGGCTTCACCTTCTGCTGTGACACCCAGGATTCTCAGCAGAGCTGGAGGTGGAGGCGCTGAGCGCTAATTGCCCCTGCTGCTGCTGTCCTCTGTCCCAGGTCTGCCGCCAAACCAGGGTGGAAGTGGAGGACTCCCTTGTGCCCACATCTTAACCCTTCACCTCCAACATCAGGGCAGGGAAGGTGTGGGCCCAGAACAACTTACACTGCTTCTGGCTCCTTGGTTTCTGTGTCTGTGGTACTTTTATCTCCTTACAGACAAGTGTGATTCCATTGGATAAATGCACAAAGGTTGTGTGGATTACCCAAGTAGATGAGTAGGCATTGAGGGCCCCCCTTGGACTTAGAATTTAGGACTTCAGAAGGGTGACTGCTGATCCTTCTCATTTTCAAGTCCTTCTGGTTCTTTATTTTTGTACATTTCAATACTTATCCTGTGCCTCTGCCTTTTGTCAGTTTCATATTCCTGTAATCGGAACCACTCAGCACCCCTTTCATTTTCTCTCTCTCTCTCATTTTGCATTGTTCCATACCTGACGTAAGCTTGTGTTAACTCGGGTTCTCAGTCTTGTCCATGTTGCAGAGTCTAGACCTCATGGTCTTCTTTGTGAAATACCATGAAATAACATTTAGTGTTGAGGGCCAGATGTGGTGGCTCATGCCTGTAATCCTAGCACTTTGGGAGGTCAAGGTGGGCATATCAGTTGAGGCCAGGAGTTTGAGACCAGCCTGGCCAACATGGTGAAACCCTGTCTCTACTAAAAATACAAAAAATTAGCTGGGCATAGTCATGAGGGCCTGTAGTCCCAGCTACTCAGGTGGCTGAGGCACGAGAATTGCTTGAACCCGGGAGGCAGAGGTTGTAGTGAGCTGAGATTGCGCTACTGCATTCCAGCCTGGGAATGGAACGAGGCTCCATCTCAAAGGAAAAAAAAAAAAAAGACTGGGTGAGGTGGCTTACACCTGTAATCCCAGCACTTTGGAAGGCCGAGATGGGTGGATCAGGAGTTCAAGACCAGCCTGGCCAACATGGTGAAACCCCGTCTCTACTAAAAATACAAAAATTAGCTGGGCATGGTGATGTGCGCTTGTAATTCCAGCTACTTGGGAGGCTGAGGCATGAGAATCACTTGAACCCAGGAGACGGAGAGTGCAATGAGCCAAGATTGCACCACTGTACTCCAAGCTGGGTGATAGAGTGAGACTCTCTCCAAAAAAAAAAAAAAAGCCTGTAATCCCACCACTTTGGGAGGCCCAGGCAGGCAGATCACCTGAGGTCGGGAGTTCGAGAGCAGCCTGACCAACATGGAGAAACCCTGTCTCTACTAAAAATGTAAAATTAGCTGGGCATGGTGGCACATGCCTGTAATCCCAGCTACTTGGGAGGCTGAAGCAGGAGAATTGCGTGAACCTGGGAGGCAGAGGTTGCGGTGAGCCGAGATCGTGCCATTGCACTCCAGCCTGGACAACAAGAACAAAACTCCGTCTCAAAAAAAGAAAAAAGATTTAGTGTGGTCAGATACATCTTATACTCTCTTTTACTTCAGATTAGTGGTAGCACTGAAAATAAAGTAGAAATTTAAAATTAAGAAAATTCCATCCATTTACTGAAGTTTTCCTGTATTTCAAACAAGACTTTCCTTATTTGAGTTCAGTAATGGAAAGACTTGTTCCAGCTCACAGAACAATGGTGCTCCTGGGAGTGTGGTTTGGAGCCTTGGGGTGTCTTTACCTTCACTGTCAGTTCCTCCACTGTTATCTTTCCCATAGAATACTTTTCTGAAAATCTTTTTTTTTTTCCCTAAGTGAATTAACACAGGGTGAAAGTCTGTTTTAACTCATCAGATGTCAGACTTATTGGATAGTGACAGAGAACCTACTCACCCAAATGTTCTGTATTTCCATTCACTCCTGTCGTTAACAAATATTTATTTTGAATGTCTACAATATGCGAGTTACAGTTAGTTACATGTATTCGAGATGCCTCCATGATTAAAACAGAGAAAGATCCTTGTCCTTGTGGAGTTTATATTCCAGTGGAGGAAGACATACAGTGAGCATAATAAAGAAATAGATTATCTAGAAGGTGATGAGTGGTTTGGAAAAAAAAAAGACAGCACGGTGAGATGATGGTGGCAAGAGGGCAGAGCGAGGCAGACAGGGTAGGCCTCATTGTGGAGGTGACATTTGAACAAAGACCAGAGAAGTTGAGGGAGAGACTAGGTGGAGAGGAAGGCATTGCAGGCAGTGGGAACACCCAGAGCAAGGCCCTTAGTGGTGTGAGCTGCCTGTGGGAGGACTGACCAGCGCCAGGTGTGGCCGGGCGGGAGGGGAGGGGCAGATCCTCAAGTTTGGACTGGAGTTGTAAATTTGAGAGTTGCCACCATCTATGAAGTTGTGAAATTAGATGAGAAGCCCAAAGGACAAGAGGAAACAGAAGGAGAGGACACGTGAGCAAGTCCTGGTACATGAGGCTGGAGAGAAGAACCAGCAAAAGAAACCAAGGGTGGAAGGAGGAGACCAGAGAGGGGCATTCTGAAAGCCAAGTGACCGTGGACGTGGATGTGGCCGCATGGAGGCCACTGATGACCTTTACGAAAACAAAGCTTCACTGGACTATCTGGGAGAGAATGAGAGTAGATAAGTTGGAGGTAGTGTAGATGACTCTCTTGAGATGTACAGCAAAGGGGATCAGAGGGAAGAATGGTTGTGAGTCGCATTAATAGAAGTAACAATGTTTGTGGCCAATGGGTAATCAGTGCTGAAGGCAGGAGAGGAGGGAGAATTGCTGACCTAGGTGTGCCATTTGGAGGGATTAATTTTAGGGCCACTGGCATGGAAATTTCCTCTAACTGATGACTGAGGGCAGGTCAACTCCTGGGGCACAGATGCACATAGTGGGAGCTTGTGGACACGCTCCTCTAACAGAGTATTTAAGTAGGGTCGTCAGTTGAGAGCGGATGATGGGGCATCTTATGGAGGCCTGAGAAAAGAGGAATTTATTGGTTGGTTTTTTTGCTCCTTGCACCTTAGGTTATGTAAAGGCATGAGTAACACACTGCTGACACTTTTTGGAACAGGGAATACTGTATTGTAGAGCCCTTGATGAGATTTGCTGTGTCTTGGTTACAGGGATGTGAACACCACCATCATGGAGCTCCTGATCATGGTGTATGCATGTAAGACCTCTTGTGCCAAGAGCATCATCGGTGTGATACCTTACTTTCCTTACAGCAAGCAGTGCAAGATGAGAAAAAGAGGCTCTATTGTCTCTAAATTGCTGGCTTCCATGATGTGCAAAGCTGGTAAGAGTGGCAGATGTTTCACAATTAATTGGGAGCCTGGGAGCTTTATTTGTTCATTCTCTCTCTTTTAAGACAGGGTCTTGCCCTGTCACCCAGGCTGGAGTGCAGTAGCATGATCATAGCTAACTGCAACTTGAACTCCTGGGGTCAAGCAGTCCACCAGAGCCTCCCAAGTAGCTAGGACTATAGGCACACACCACCCTGCCTGCTAATTTTTAAATTGTTTGTAGATATGGGGTCTTACTATGTTGTCCAGGCTGGTTTTGAACTGCTGACCTCAAGGGATTCTTCTGCTTCAGCCTCCCAGAGTGCTGAGATTATAGTCATGAACCACCACACCCTGCTGGAGTTTTATTTTTACCTTGGAAATATCAAAGTAAAGGCTGAGCGCAGTGGCTCATGCCTGTAATCCCAGTGCGTTGGGAAGCTATGTGGGATGATCTTTGAACTCCTGGGCTCAACTGATCCTCCTGAGTAGTTGGAACTACAGGCACATACCACCATGCCTGCCTAGATAGGCATATATTGGAAAAGATATATATTATTCTGTGTTAGGCATTTTCAGGTAACATCCTAAGTATTTTTCCTGTGTTTCTAATTAACCTTCATAGTTGTTATTGTGTATGTGTGTCGATACATTTGTGTGTGTTTGCACACTTGTATAAGTGTATATGATTTTATTTTATTTATTTATTTAGAGACAGAATTTTGCTCCTGTTGCCCAGGCTGGAGTGCAATGATGCAGTATCAGCTCACTGCAACTTCCGCCTCCCAGGTTCAAGCGATTCTCCTGCCTCAGCCTCCCAAGTAGCTGGGATTACAGGCATGCGCCACCATGCTCGGCTAATTTTGTATTTTTAGTAGAGACGGGGTTTCTCCATGTTGGTCAGGCTGGTCTTGAACTCCCAACCTCAGGTGATCTGCCCGCCTGGGCCTCCCAAAGTGCTGGGATTACAGGCGTGAGCCACTGTACCCGGCCTATGATTTTATTTTTTATTTAAATTTTTATTCTATTTTGTTTATTTTTTTTGAGACGGAGTCTTGCTCTGTTGCCCAGGCTGGAGTGCTGGTGCCGCCTTGACTCACTGCAACCTCTGCCTCCTGGGTTCAAGCGATTCTTGTACCTTAGCTTCTCGAGTAGCTGGGACTACAGGCGCCTGCCACCACACCCGGCTAATTTTTGTATTTTTAGTAGAGATGAGGTTTTGCCGTGTTTGCCGAGGTCTCAAACTCCTAACCTCAAGTGATCCACTTGCCTTGGGCTCCTAGAGTGCTGGGATTATAGGCACAAGCCGCCACACCCAGCCTGAATGTATATGATGTTAGAAAGTACGTATTATGGAGCATTTTCACAGAGTGAATAGAAGTCCCCATATCACTGCATTTTAACACAGGTACTTATTGTAGAATAAACCATCTTTTTTTTGTTTGTTTTTTGAGATGGAGTCTTGCTCTGTTGCCCAGGCTAGAGTGCAGAGGTGTGATCTTGGTTCACTGCAACCTCTACCACCCGGGTTCAAGCAGTTCTTCTGCCTCAGCCCCCCAAGTAGCTGGGATTACAGGCACACACCACCATGCCCAACTAATTGCTATTATTTTTATTTTTTATTTTTGAGTCATTCTCACTCTGTCATCCAGGTTGGAGTGCAGTAGTGCAATCTTGGCTCACCGCAACCTCCACTTCCTGGGTTCAAGCAATTCACCTGCCTCAGCCTCCCAAGTAGCTGGGATTACTGGCGCCCGCCACCACGCCTGGCTAGTTTTTGTATTTTTAGTACAGATGAGGTTTCACCGTGTTGGCCAGGCTGGTCTTGAACTCTTTTTTTTTTTTTTGAGAAGGAGTCTCGCTCTGTCGCCCAGGCTGGAGTGCAGTGGCCGGATCTCAGCTCACTGCAAGCTCTGCCTCCCAGGTTTACGCCATTCTCCTGCCTCAGCCTCCCAAGTAGCTGGGACTACAGGCGCCCGCCACCTCACCCAGCTAGTTTTTTGTATTTTTTAGTAGAGACGGGGTTTCACCGTGTTAGCCAGGATGGTCTCAATCTCCTGACCTCGTGATCCGCCCGTCTCGGCCTCCCAAAGTGCTGGGATTACAGGCTTGAGCCACCGCGCCCGGCCTTGTCTTGAACTCTTGACCTCAGGTGGTCCACCTTCTTTGGCCTCCCAGAGTGCTGGGATTACAGGCGTGAGCCACCATGCCCAGCCCAGAATAAACTTTTAAAGATATTTTTTCAATAAAGGCAAACGTAAAACAAAAATTTAAAAACTAGGCAGGGTGCGGTGGCTCACGCCTGTAATCCCCATACTTTGGGAGGCCAAGGTGGACAGATCACCTGAGGTTGGGAGTTCGAGAGCAGCCTGACCAACATGGAGAAACCCTGTCTCTACTAAAAATACAAAATTAGCCAGGTGTGGTGGCACATGCCTATAATCCCAGCTACTTGGGAGGCTGAGGCAGGAGAATCACTTGAACCCAGGAGGTGGAGGTTGTAGTGAGCCGAGATCCCACCTTTGCACTCCGACCTGGGCAACAAGAGCAAAACTCCATCTCAAAAAAAAAAAAAAAATTTAAAAACTCAAACTGAAGCAACCTCAGGAGCCTACCCCATTGTAAACACCATGACAGGCAGCTGGTGAGGGGAGCAGGCTTGCCTGCTGAATCTTCAGGAAAGGGCCATCTTCTCTTCCAGCCTTGCTTGATGGGCCACCAGGCTTACTTCCTGTTCTTTTGGGCAAGTTAATGCTTTAAACAATTTTTCATATTGAATTTTCCTTACACTTTTCTGGTGATCATTACAAAGGCAGTGAAGATTTTCTGTTTTCTCCAATTTCCAGGCTGGTGCAGTTTGTCTTGATTTCTTTTTTTTTTTTTTTTTTTTTTCCTGCGGATCTCAGTCCTGTTGCCCGGGCTGGGGTGCAGTGGTGTGATCACCACTGCTCACTACCAGGAGGTAGCCTTGACCTCCTGGGTTCAAGTGATTCTCCCACCTCAGCCTCCAGAGTAACTGGGGACTACAGGCATATACCACCGTACCTGACTAGTTTTTTGTATTTTTAGTATAAATGGAGTCTCATCATGTTCCCCAGGCCATTTTCAAACACCTGGGCTCAAGTGATACTCCTGCCTCAGCCTCCCAAAGTGCTGGGATTACAGGCATGAGCCACCACACCCGGCTGACTTGTTATCTTTTTTTTTTTTTTTTTTTTGGGGCGAGGTCCTCTGTCGCCAGGCGCAGGTGCGGTGGCGGATCTCAGCTCACTGCAAGCTCCCGCCCTCAGGTTCACGCCATTCTCCTGCCTCAGCCTCCGGAGTAGCTGGGACTACAGCCTGCCACCTGTGACTGGGTTTTTTTTGTATCTTTTTTAGTGAGGCGGGGTTTCACCCGTGTTAGCCAGGATGGTGTCCCGATCTGACCATTGTCCACCCGTCGGCCTCCCAAAGTGCTGGGATTACAGGCTTGAGCCACCGCGCCCGGCCAACTTGTTATCTTAAATTGGGCTTTGCCATGCCTGTTAAAGAAACTTCAAGAAGATATGATCTGCTCTAATAGAAATTTTAAAGACTCTTCCGTATTACTATTATCTTTGTTATGTCATGACTATTTTTTATTTATTTATTTATTTTGAGATGGAGTCTCACTCTGTCGCCCAGGCCGGAGTGCAGTGGCATGATCTCAGCTCACTGCAACCTCCACCTCCCGGGTTCAAGTGATTCTCCTGCCTCAGCCTCCCTAGTAGCTGAGATTACAGGTACTTGCCACCACACTTGGCTAATTTTTGTATTTTTAGTAGAGACGGGGTTTCACCATGTTGGCCAGGCTGGTCTTGAACTCCTGACCTCAGGTGATCCTCCTGCCTCGGCCTCCCAAAGTGCTGAGATTACAGCTGTGAGCCACCGCACCTGGCCAAGACTTTAAATTGATGTGAAAATCAGGCATCTCACAGTACTAAAAAATAAATAAATAAATAAATAAAATTCTGAAAAATACAAGTGCTGAGTTTTTTTGATGGTAGAGCAATTTTTTATTTTTATTTTTTTGAGACCGAGCCTCCCCCTTTCGCCCAGGCTGGAGTGAAATGGTGCAATCTTGGCTCACTGCAACCTCAGCCCCCCAGGTTCAAGTGATTCTCCTGCCACAGCCTCCCGAGTAGCTGGGATTATGGGCACATGCCACCATGCCTGGCTAATTTTTGTATTTTTAGTAGAGACAAGGCTGATCTCCAACTCTGACCTCAGGTGATCTACCCGCCTCAGCCTCCCAAAGTGCTGGGATTACAAGCGTGAGCCACTGTGCCCAGCCTTATTTTTTCTTTTTTTGAGACAAGGTCTCACTCTGTCACCCAGACTGGAATGCAGTGGCTTGATCTCAGCCCACTTGCAGCCCTGACCTCTGAACTGAAGCGATTCTCTCACCTTAGCCTCCTGAGTAGCTGGGACTACAGGCATGCGCCACCATGCCTGGCTAATTTTTGTAGTTTTTGTAGAGACGGGGTTTTGCCATGTTGCCCAGGCTGGTCTCAAACTCCTGAGCTCAAGCAGTTTGTCAGCCTTGGCCTTCCTAAGTGCTGGGATTACAGGCATGAGCCACGATGCCTGATCATGAGACCAATTTTTTTTTTTTTTTTTTGAGACAGAGTCTCACTGTGTCACCCAGGCTGGAGTACAGTGGCACGATTGTGGCCCACTGCAACCTCTGCCTCCCGGGTTCAAGTGATTCTTCTGCCTCAGCCTTCCAAGTAGCTGAGACTACAGGCGCACGCCACCACACCCAGCTAATTTTTGTATTTTTAGTAGAGACAGCGTTTCTTCATATTGGTTATGCTGGTCTTGAACTCCTGACCTTGTGATCCGCCTGCCTCGCCCTCCCAAAGTGCTGGGATTACAGGTGTGAGCCACAGCACCCCGCCAGAGAACAATTTTTTAATAGTAACTTATTATATATAGTATTTTATGTAGTACCTATTTCGTACAGTGCAACTTGTTTTTAAACTATTTATAGGCTGGGTGCAGTGGCTCATTCCTGTATTCCCAGCACTTTGGGAGGCTGAGGCAGGAGGATTACTTGAGGTCAGGAGTTCGAGACCAGCCTGGCCAATATGATGAAACCCCATCTCTACTAAAAATACAGAGTTAGCTGGGCGTGGTGGCATGCACCTGTATTCCCAGCTACTTTCAAGGCCGAGGTGAGAGGATTGCTTGAGCCTGGGAGTTCAAGGCTGCAGTTAGCTATTATCATGCTACTGTACTCCAGCCTGGGTAACAGAGTGAGATCCTGTCTTAAAAAAAAAAGAAAACAAAACTATTTATTGCTTGTGTCTGCTTTATTTTCAAAGGTCTAACTCATCTTATTACTATGGATTTACACCAGAAGGAAATTCAGGGCTTCTTCAATATTCCTGTTGACAATTTAAGAGCATCTCCCTTCTTATTACAGTATATTCAAGAAGAGGTGAGCTAGCTCAAACTTTTTTATTTTAACATTCTGATTAAGGTTGAAAGATGTATTTCCATTTCCTTAGGATATCCCTAAAGGGTTAAAACTTGATGTATTCTACCTAAAGTACCATTATACTTTATAGATATAATCCAGCATAGTTTAGAATTCTGAATCTGCAGTTTGTTTCTTTAGCTAAGCTCTTAAAACTGCTTTTTCTTTTGGACCTCAAGTACCTAGAATTGGACAAGATATGATTGTAATGAGTAATTCACTCTCATTACTAGTCTATGCTTGGTCCTGGTTCTGTTTTATATATCCATCTATCCATCCTGTCTGTCTGTCCACCTAGTTATAATAGTCAGCATCCATGATCCCCCCTCCCAGCAGGAAAACTAGAATCACCAGAATGACTTAGAGCTGCTCGTGGGCTCCTTCTCTCTCCTCTCCCCTGCCTCCTTACACCCTAGGGAACCACTGTCCTGAAGTGGTGTTGAATTTATCCAGTGCTTTTTCTGTATCAGTGGAGATGGTCATGTTTTTTCCCTTCATTCTATTAATGTGGTTTATTACCACCCTTGCGTCCTGGGGTTACATTTGTTTTTCTTTGATATGAGTTAGCATTTTTGTGACTTGCTATTTAAGAAAGCTTTTAAAATGTTAATTGATATTGTACTTAGCTATTTTGCTTTCAGCTGTTTTTCTTTCCTTCTTTCTTTCTTTCTTTCTTTCTTTCTCTCTTTCTCTCTTTCTTTCTCTCTTTCTCTGTTTCTCTCTTTCTCTCTTTCTCTCTTTCTCTCTTTCTTTTCTTTTCTTTTCTTTTCTTTTCTTTTCTTTTCTTTTCTTTTCTTTTCTTTCTTAGATGGAGTCTCGCCCTGTCACGCCCAGGCTGGAGTGCAATGATGTGATCTCAGCCCACTGAAACCTCCACCTCCCAGGTTCAAGCAATTCTCCTACCTCAGCCTCCCGAGTAGCTGGATTACAGGCATGCACTACCACCCCTGGCTAATTTTTTGTATCTTTAGTAGAGACGGGGTTTCAGCATGTTGGCCAGGCTGGTCTTGAACTCCTGACCTTGTGATCTGCCCGCCTTGGCCTCCCAAAGTGCTGGGATTACAGGCATGAGCCACCGCACCTGGCCTTAGCTGTTTTTCTTATATAAATTATTTCTCTCTTTAATAACTTTTCCAGAGAGCTTCTTTTTACAGTACTTTATTTAAAAGATGGCAGTTTATAGGTTTCTGAGGAACTTCTTTCTGGTAAGAGTACAGGGCTTCCCCATTCTCCAGCAATTGATATAAGTCCTTATAGAGAAAATGAATTTAAGTATTTTTGAAAGAGAAAAATGTAAAATATTCTGCTTTTTTTTTCTTTAAAGTTACACACAAGAAACATAAAAACTCTAGTCCAGGCGTAGTGGCTCACGCCTATAATCCCAGCACTTTGGGAGTCCGAGGCGGGTGGATCACTTGAGGTCAGGAGTTCAGACCAGCCTAGCCAACATGGTGAAACTCCATCTCTACTAAAAATACATAATTAGCTGGATATGGTGGTGGGCGCCTGTAATCCCGGTTACTTGGGAGGCTGAGGCAGAACTGCTTGAACCTGGGAGGTGGAGGTTGCAGTGAGCCAGGATTGTGCCATGGCACTCCTGCCTGGGTGACAGCGAGACTCTGTCTCATAAAAAACAAAAAAGAAAACAAAAATACTCTAACAAATTCAAAAAATAATAGAGACTTTAATTTTGCCTGAAAATTTTTTTTTTTTGTTCTTTGAGATAGGGTCTTTCTCTGTTACCCAGGCTGGAGTGCTGTGGTGCCATGATAGCTCACTGCAACCTTGAACTCCTGGGCTCAAGAGATTTCTCCCACCTCAGTCTCCTGAGTAACTGAGATTAGAGGTGTGCCACCACACCTAGCTAATTAAAAAAAAATATTTCCAGAGTTGGAATCTTGCTATGTTACCCAGGCTGGTCTCAAATTCTGTGCTTGCCTTAATTTTACCTGAATATTATTCTCTGTTGAGAGAGATGGTGAGATAAAATTGGCAAATGTCTTGATAGGGAAGGATGAAGAGGTTTAGGCGGAGAGAGAGTGAGAGGGTGAGCACTGAACATGGTTCAGTTAGCAACCAGCCATGCGGAGAAACCTGTCATTTTGGAAGAAATAGAGCAGTCGCTATAGACTTATATGGGTTGCTGTCGACATCTTGTGGTTTTAGGGGATGTTTCCATTCAAGACACAGGCATGTTGTGTGCCAGTGTCTCAAGGCACAAATGGCGATTGCACCTCTTGAGGGATGCCCAGTGGGTGAGCCTAAAGAACGAAGGCTGGGGCACCCTTGTGCTGGTCGCAAGGTCAGGCTGGAAGCCTAAGCTTAGTCGTTGCCTGTAGTGCAGGCTTCTACCTCAGGATGACATTGCCTTCTACTTGAAAAAATCCCCACTTTAGTTTCATTGTTGAGAAGAAGTCAGGGCTGGGTGTGGTAGCCCATACCTATAATCCCAGCACTTTGAGAGGCTGAGGAGGTTGGATCAGTTTAGTCCAGGAGTTCAAGATCATCCTTGGCAATATGGCAAAACCCTGTCTCCACAAAAACTACAAAAATTAACCAGGTGTGGTGCATGCCTGTAGTCCCAGCTACTCAGGAGGACGAGAAGTGGGAGGATTGCTTGAGCCTGGGAGGTCGAAGTTGCCCAGGTGGTCGAGGCTGCATTGAGCTGTGATCTGGGTGACAGAATGAGATTCCGTCTTAAAAAAAAAAAAAAAATTAATGTATGGGAACTCGGTGTTAAAAAGGAATTTTTGTCATATTGCTTTTTCTTTTTTTTTTTCTTTTTTTCTTTTGGAGACAGAGTCTCTCTTTGTCACTCAGGCTGGAACACAATCTCGGCTCACAGCAACCTCCCCCTCCCGGGTTCAAGCGATTCTCCTGCCTCGGCCTCCCGAGTAGCTGGGATTACAGGCATGCACCACCACACCTGGCTAATTTTGTATTTTTAGTAGAGACAGGGTTTCTCCATGTTGGTTAGGCTGGTCTCGAACTCCCAACCTCAGGTGATCTGCCCACCTTCGCCTCCCAAAGTGCTGGGATTACAGGCATGAGCCACCACACTTGGCCTAATTGTTGTATTTTTAGTAGAGATAGCGTTTCACCGTGTTGGCCAGGCTGGTCTTGAACTTCTGAACTCCAGAGATCTGCCTGCCTCAGCTTCCCAAAGTACTGGTATTACAGGCGTGAGCTACCACACCTGGCCTGTATTGCCTTTTTATAGTATACGTATCTTGTCTCTTTTGTTTTTATGTGTTAGAGTCTCTTAAAGCAGGGGATAGATATTCATGTTTCACTGAATCTAAGGTGCTGTCAGTCCAGGCTTACATTATTTTATGTCACCAAGAAAGAAGAAAACACTGCTAATTATACTGTGGCACCATGCCTTCTTGTCACTTAGTGATCCTATTCTGCAGGTTTTGATGCTGACACTTTCATCTCTGATAGCTCATACTTTCTCTATATCTTGTGTTTGTCACTGGAATTTAAGCACCTTCTGCCAGAGTTAGAAGGAACATTCTGGTACTAAGATACTTGTTGCCTTGAAACTTTTGCTATCTATTCTTTCATGGTTTTTTGGTGTTTTGGTTTTTTTGTTTTTTGAGACGGAATCTCGCTCTGTCGCCAAGGCTGGAGTGTAGTGGCGTGATCTCGGCTCACTGCAAGCTCCGCCACCCAGGTTCACGCCATTTTCCTGCTTCAGCCTCCCCAGTAGCTGGGACTACAGGCACCTACCATCATGCCTAGATAATTTTTTTGTATTTTTAGTAGAGATGGGTTTCACCGTGTTAGCCAGGATGGTCTCAGTCTCCTGACCTAGTGATCCGCCTGCCTCGGCCTCCCAAAGTGCTGTGATTATAGGCGTGAGCCACCGCGCCCGGCCAACTTTTGCCATCTATTCTGAGGGCGTCTGTCAGTGTCTGTTGCCTTCCACTGCGTTGCTGGGGATGTGTCAGGCAGTCCTTTTCCAGTTCAGTCCTTTTCACAGTTTCACCTACTGGTGGGGATCTTCCTTTCTTAAGTTTCATAAAGCATTTGATTGTTGCCTTGCAAGAAAATGTGGAATTGTATCATTTTTCCAGTGATAAATATTTGATTCATGAATATCAAATTACACCCTGATGGTCCCTTCCTGTGTCTTTCTGCATACATGATAAGTTTTCTTTTCTTTTTTTTCTTTTTGAGACGGAGTTTTGCTCTTGTTACCCAGGCTGGAGTGCAATGGCGCGATCTCGGCTCACCGCAACCTCTGCCTCCCAGGTTCAAGCAATTCTCCTGCCTCAGCCTCCCGAGTAGCTGGGATTACAGGCATGGGCCACCATGCCCAACTAATTTTGTATTTGTAGTAGAGAGGGGGTTTCTCCGTGTTGGTCAGGCTGGTCTTGAACTCCCGACCTCAGGTCATCCACCCACCTCAGCCTCCCAGAGTGCTGGGATTACAAGCATGAGCCACCACATCCGACTTGATAATTTTTCATTTTAGTGAAAAATTTATTGAAAAGAATCATAGTAATTCTTTCTGGAGACATTTTAAATGGTTCAAATGATTGTCCTGCCTCAGCCTCCTGAGTAGCTGGATTACAAGTGTGCACCACCACGCCTGGCTAATTTTTTTTTGCATTTTTAGTAGAGAAGGGGTTTCACTATGCTGGCCACGCTGGTCTTGGCTCAGATTTTCTGCCCGCCTTGGCCTCCCAAAGTGCTGGGATTGTGGGCATGAGCCACCACGCCTGGCCATCTTTGGGAATTTTTTTTTCATCTGTTAAGTATTTCATCCCTTCTATTTCTTTTATTATTTTCCTTTGGGAACTATTAAGTCCTGAAAATTTTGGATCTAGTCTTTATAACTTTTAAGAACTTATTTTACTTTTTGCATACTTATATATAGCATTCTGGGGAAATTCCTTGGCTTGGTCTTCCCTGGTTTGTTCTTAAAGTTGTGTTTATTCTACTGTTAAGCCAGCCAGCTACTGGGTTTCTTTAGACCATAATAACTTCCTCCTCCTAGATTTATTTGTGGTTCTTTTTCATAATAACTTGTTCTTTCTTGTTGTATATAATTTTCCGTTTTAACCTCTGTAGAGACAATAGACTTGTTTTTGTTAGAGTCTTTTCTTTTAGGTCCTTTAATTGTTATTAACTGTTTTCTTGGTTCTATCTTTTCTTGGCTGGGTTTGGTAATGTTTGATGAAACAAGGAAGCACATGAAAAAGTTTAGAAAGACTGCCAGCAAAAATAATGAAAGTGCCGAAATGGAAATATATTTTACTGCCTTACTTCCTGAGAGTGTTGGATAAATTAGGCTTTCCTGTAGATACAGCTGAGACATGTGATTATGCCGGCTGCAACTGTACTAGATTATTCAAATTAATCATTTTTTTGTTCATTTGCTAAGTAGTTATTATTTAGTGCTTGTTATGTGGTAGGCATTGTTTTATACATGGTGCTAGATGTTATTAACTGCTCATATTAAAATTCATTGGTGTAATTGAAAAAAAAACAATGAGAATATAGTTAATATATTTTTTTAAAATAGTGCTGGGTTGATTATCCTTTAACAAATTGGTTGCTTCAACATGTTATGACTGCGATATGTTAAATAGCCATTTGTTTGGACTGCACTAATTTGGAATTTGACAGTCAGCTTGTACTCAGATTGAACTGGATATCCTTGTACTTTGAAATTACATGTAATTAGGAATCTTGTTGACTAGATATATAGAAACATCTTTACACTGCATTATTAGTATTTGCTGGCAGAGATATGAGCTAATCACCAATTATCCCTGCTTTTTTCCTAAAAGAAGTCTGTGTGGCTCACACGTTAGTAATATTTTTTCGTAGACAGGTTCCTTTCTTCATTTTCCAAAGAAGAATTTTACTTTGAACTTTTTCTTTTTTTAGAAAACTTTCAACTAACCAAGCAGTTTTGGGTCTGTTGGAATTTTCCTTTTTGTCGACATGCAGTAATATCTGACTTCTTGTCTGTCACAGATCCCAGATTACAGGAATGCAGTAATCGTGGCCAAGTCTCCAGCATCAGCGAAGAGGTAGGTGGGAATCTCACAACCTCTTTCTGGATCTACTTCTAAGGATTGTATCCCTGATGAGTTCCAGGCATTCTAATTTGAACTTCAGTGGTTCCCAGTGATATCTCTTATTTTTCTTCCATGGACTGGTATTTTAAGATTGTTCTGTCAACTCTATTTATTAAGTAAACATTTTAATTTACTCTTTTTTTTCCAGTCCCACTCTATTATTGCCAGACATATTTCTTAAGTTATCTTCTACTTACACTGTCTTTTATTTCTTTTTATTATTTTTATTTATCTTTTGAGATGCAGTTTTGCTCTTGTTGCCCAAGCTGGAGTGCAGTGGCGTGATCTTGGCTCACCACAACCTCCACCTCCCGGGTTCAAGTGATTCTCCTGCCTCAGCCTCCCAAGTAGCTGGGATTACAGGCGTGCACCACCATGCCTGGCTAATGTTTGTATTTTTAGTAGAGATGGGGTTTCACCATGTTGATCAGGCTGGTCTCAAACTCCTGACTTCAGGTGATCCACCTGCCTCAGCCTCCCATAGTGCTGGGATTACAGGCGTGAGCCACCACACTAGGCCTTATTTTTATTTTTATTTTTATTTTTTATTTTTTATTTTTTTTATTATTATTATTTTTTTTTTTTTTTTTTTTTATTTTTTTGAGACGGAGTCTCGCGCTGTGTCACCCAGGCTGGAGTGCAGTGGCGCGATCTCGGCTCACTGCAAGCTCCGCCTCCCAGGTTCAGGCCATTCTCCTGCCTCAGCCTCCGAGTAGCTGGGACTACAGGCGCCCGCCACCACGCCCGGCTAGTTTTTTGTATTTTTAGTAGAGACGGGGTTTCACCGTGTTAGCCAGGATGGTCTCGATCTCCTGACCTCGTGATCCGCCCGCCTCGGCCTCCCAAAGTGCTGGGATTACAGGCTTGAGCCACCGCACCCAGCCTATTTTTTATTTTAAATAGTAGAAACAGAGTTTCGCCATGTTGTCGAGGCCGGTCTTGAACTACTGAGGCTCAAACGATCCACCCACCCGCCTTAGCTTCCCAAAGTGCTGGGATTATAGGCATGAGCCACCACATCTGACCTCAATCATATTTCTTGACCAAAGCAATCCAGGTCTGGGGAATGCAATCTAGTGTTTTCCCCAGACCCAGATTGATAATCACATGTCAATCTTCAAGTCTGGCGTTTACAGTACTGGCGAATATCTACAGTACTAGTAGACAACTTTGTAGTTGTTTACTGCCCCTTATTTGAGGAACTCAGAAATTGATTAACAGAATTTTATCCACCTGAGAGGTCAGTTATTTGTATATGTTAAAGGTGACATTTGGCAAAATCGATACAACCTGAGGTGTACCAAAGGGGCAGTCTTGAGAGTCAGTAGAGTGAGTTACATGTAACCTGGAGTAATTGATGTGTCACTAATGCATACTTAAAATTGTATGTTGGTTGAGAGGATTTCATATACCAGTATTTTGTGGAGAAGCCACTCAATTGGAGAGGGAAAGAACAAAATCACTTGTAGGAATAAAGCCTTTTTTCTAAAAAAGCCCTTTTAAAGTTATTTTTCAGTTGAATACCTTTGTTCACTGGATTGTTGTTGAGTCCTGTGGAATGAAAGTGTAGGGTGCCTCCACCCTGGGTCCGTGGGCTAGCAGTATTGAAGGATGGAGGAGAACTTGCATACAGTAAGCTATTGATTCCAAAAGTATTTCACATAGGTCATTGGATATTATAAATTAAGAATAGCACTTTAATATGTAGACTTAGTATATTAAATAAAATAAATGGGCATTTGAGATAAAACCATTACATGGCTGTGTTCTTGTGGCTGACTTTCCCAACCCAGCCAGGCCTGTGTTCACCCACGTGTCCTTCAAGAAGTTATATCACCTGGTCTCCTCTTGTCCATTTGATTAAATTTTAAGAAACAGATTCAATTTTACAATGTAAACATTTCAAATAGCTTTTTCAAACATTTGTTCAAAGGCTGAATTAATTTTACTTACTAATTTTTCTCTGATATACATGCTTTAAAAAAATTTAGATGAAAAATCACATAATATACAAACAATCATTTTAAAGTATAGAATTCACTGGCATTTGGTGCATTCACAATGTTGTGTAACCACCACTTAGCTCTATTTTCAGAACATTTTTGTCATCCCAGAAGAACACCTAGTACCCATTCAGCAATCATTCCTTATCCCTTCACCTTCTGTCCCTTGGCAGCCACACTATGTGGCCTTTTGTGTCTGGTTTCTTTCACTTAGCGGTTTTCAAGGTTCATCTGTGGTGTAGCATGTAGTATCTCAGTGTTTTTTGTTTTTGTTCGAGACAGAGTTATTGTTGTTGTTCGAGACAGAGTCTTGCTCTGTTGCCCAGACTGGAGTGCAGTGGTGCGATCTCAGCTCACTGCAACCTCCTGGGTTCAAGCGATTCTCCTGCTTCAGCCTCCCAAGTAGCTGGAATTACAGGTGCGTGCCACCACACCTGGGTAATTTTTGTATTTTTAGTAGAGATGGGGTTTCACCATGTTGGTCAGGCTGATCTTGAACTCCTGACCTCGTCATCTGCCCACCTCAACCTCCCAAAGTGCTGGGATTACAGGCGTGAGCCATTGCGCTTGGCCAGTACCTCAGTCCTTTTGATTTCTAAGTAATGTTGCATTGTATGTGTATGCTAGTTTGTTTATCCATTCATCTGTTGATGGACACTTATTTTTTTTTTTTTTACCTTTTGGCTATTATGAATAGTACTCCTATGATCATTCGTGGATGAGTTTTTGTGTGGGCATAAATTTTCATTTTTCATTTCTTGTGGATATATATTAGGATTGGAATTGCTGGGTCATATGGCAGTTTTGTTTATGTTTTGAGGAACTACCAGTCTCTTTTCCACTGCAGCTGCCCATTTTACATTCCCACCAGCAGAGTGTGAGGGTTCCAACTTCTCTACATCCTCACCGACACTTAATTCTCTAATTTTTTTCATTATAATCATCCTAGTGGGTGTGAAATGGTACCTTATTGTGGTTTTCATTTGCATTTTCCCTAATGATTGATGATGTTGAATATCTTTTTTTTTTTTAATGAGACAGGGTCTCACTATGTTGCCCAGGCTGGGCTCAAACTCTTGGGCTCAATCAATCCTTCTGCCTTAGCCTGTTGAGTATATACGTATATATGTGTATGTATATATAGGTACATATATATGTGTATATATGTGTGTGTGTATATATACGTATACGTGTGTGTGTATATATGCGCGTGTGTGTGTATATATTATTTATATATATATATATATATTTTTTTTTTTTTTTTTTGAGACAGAGTGTCGCTATGTTGCCTAGGCTGGAGTGCAGTGGCACAATCTCGGCTCACTGCAACCTCTGCCTCCCAGGTTTAAGTGATTCTCCTGCTTCAACCTCCTGAGTAGCTGGGATTACAAGTATGCGCCACCATGCCCAGCTGTTGAGTATATTTTTATGTGCTTTTTGGCCATTTGTATATATTTGGAGAAATGCCTGTTAACACCCTTTGCCCTTTTAATAATTGGGTTGTCTTTTTGTTGAGTTATAAGCATTCTTTATATATTCTACATACTAAACCCTTGTTAGATACATGATTTGCAGATATTTTCTCTCTTTCTGCGGATTGTCTTTTCACTGTCTTGATGGTATTCTTTCACACAAACAGGTTTCAATATTGGCAAAGTTCAATTTATCTTTTTTTTTTTTTTTTTTTTTTTTTGAGACGGAGTCTCGGTCTGTTGCCCAGGCTGGAGTGTAGTGGCATGGTCTCGGCTCACTGCAACTTCTACCTCCTGGCTACAAGTAATTCTCCTGCTTCAGCTGGGATTACAGGTGCCCGCCACTACGCCTGGCTAATTTTTTGTATCTTTAGTAGAGATGGGGTTTCACCATGTTGGCCAGGCTGGTCTCAAACTCTTGACCTCGTGACCTGCCTGCCTTGGCTTCCCAAATCAATTTGTGTTTTTTGTTTGTTATTGCCTCTGCTTCTGATGTCATATCTAAGAATCCATTGGCCAGGTGCAGTGGCTCACTTCTGTAATCTCAGCACTTTGGGAGGCTGAGGCAGGAGGATCACTTGAGCCCAGAAATTTTAGACTAGCCAGGGCAATATAGTGAGACCTCGTTTCTAAGGGGAAAAAAAACATTAACTGGATGTGGTGGCATGTGTCTGTGGTTCTAGCTACTTGGGTTGCTGAGGTGGGAGGATTGCTAGAGCCCAGGAGGTCAAGGCTACAGTGAGTTGTGATTGCACCACTGCCTTCCAGTCTGATTGACACAGCCAGATCCTGTCTAAAAAAAAAAAAAAAGAAGAGACCATTGCCAAATCCGAGGTCATGAAATTTACCCCTGTATTGTCTCCTAATGATTTTAGTTTTTGCTCGTATATTTAGGTATTTGATATTTTATTTATTTATTTATTTATTTTTGAGATAAAGTCCGGAGTCTTGCTCTGTTGACCAGGCTCCAGTGCAGTGACATGATCTTGGCCCACTACAACCTCTACCTCCTGGGTTCAAGCAATTCTCCTGCCTCAGCCTCTTCAGTAGCTGGGATTACAGGCGCGTGCCACCACGCCTGGCTAATTTTTGTATTTTTAGTAGAGACAGAGTTTCACCATGTTCGTCAGGCTAGTCTCAAACTCCTGACCTCAAGTGATCCACCCACCTTGGCCTCCCAAAACGCTGAGATTACAGGCATGAGCCACCGTGCCTGGCTGGTCTTTGATCATTTTGAGTTAATATGTGTATATGGAGTAAGATGGGCATCTAGCTTCATTCTGAGCATGTGGAGATGCAGTTATTCCAGCACCATTTGTTGAAAGACTACCTTTTCTCCATTATATTGCCTTTGCTCTTTCATCAAAGATCAGTTGACGATATTTATGTAGGTCTATTTCTGAGCTCTCTGTTTTGTTCCATTTATATATTTGTCTGTTCTTTCACCAATCCCACACTGTCTTGATTACTATAGCTTTTTTTTTTTTTAAGACTGAGTCTCTGTTACCTAGGCTGGAGTACAGTTGCTTGATCTCAGCTCACTGCAACCTCCACCTCCTGGGTTCAAGCCATTCTTGTGCCTCAGCCTCCCGAGTAGCTGGGCTTACAGGTGTGCACCACTATGCCTGGCTAATTTTTGTGTTTTTAGTAGAGACGGGGTTTCGCCATGTTGGCCAGGCTGGTCTCCAACTCCTGACCTCAAGTGATCTTGACCTCAAGTGATCCTCCCAAAGTATTGGGATTACAGGCGTGAGCCACCACACCCAGCCACCATAGCTTTTTTATTTTTTTTGAGATGGAGTTTCACTCTTGTTTCTCAGGCTACACAATCTCAGCTCACTGCAACCTCTGCCTCCCAGGTTCAAGCTACTCTATTGCCTCAGCCTCCCAAGTAGCTGGGATTACAGACGTGCACCACTTCACCTGGCTAATTAGTAGAGATGGTGTTTCACTAGTTGATCAGGCTGGTGACCAACCTGATCTCCTGACCTCAGGTGATCCACCCACCTTGGTCTCCCAAAGTGCTGGGATTATAGGTGTGAGCCATCACACTTGGCCCTCTATAGCTTTTTTTTCTTTTGAAACGGAGTTTCGCTCCTGTTGCCCAGGCTGGGTTACAATGGCACGATTTCGGCTTACCCCACAACCTCTACCTCCTGAGTTCAAGTGATTCTCCTGCCTCAGCCTTCTGACTAGCAGGGATTACAGGCATGAGCCACCACGCCTATCTAATTTTGTATTTTTAGTAGAGACGGGGTTTCTCCATGTTGGTCAGGCTGGTATTGAACTCCTGACCTCAGGTGATCCGCCTGCCTCAGCCTCCCAAAGTGTTGGGATTATAGGCATGAGCCACTGCACCCGGCCCTCTATAGCTTTTCAATAGTCTTTTTTTTTTTTCTGGAGACAGAGTCTTGCTCTGTTGCCCCGACTGGAGTGCAGTGGCACAATCTCCGGCCTGCAACCTCCAGCCTCCTGGGTTCAGAAAAACAGTTCTCACCACCTCCGACCTCCCGAGTAGCTGGGATTACAGGTACCTGCCGCCACGCCCAGCTAATTTTTGTAGTTTTAGTAGAGATGGGGTTTCACCATCTTAGCCAGGCCAGTCTTGAACTCCTGACCTCATGATCCACTTGCCTCAGTCTCCCAAAGTGCTGGGATTACAGGTGTGAGCCACCACGCCCAGTCTTAATAGTCTTCAAGTTGGGTGTTGTCACACCTCCAACTTCGTTCTTCAATATTGTGTAGGCTATTCTGGGTCTTTTGCCTCTCCATATAAACTTCAGAATCAGTTTTTTGAAATCTACAAAATAACTTGTTGGGATTTGGATTGGGATTTGCATTAAGTCTGTAGATCAAATTGGGAAGAACTGGCATATTGACAATATTGAGTCTTCCTATCCATGAACATGGGATATCATTTTTTAAAAATTCGTCTTTGATTTCTGTCATCAGAGTTTTCCCCATATAGATGTGTACTTTTTTTTTTTTTTTTTTTTAAAGAGACAAAGTCTTGCTGTGTTTACCCAGGCTGGAGTGCACTGGTGCCATCACAGCTCACTACAGCCTTGAATTTTTGGGCTAATGGCAGTCCTTTCATTTCAGCCTCCTAAGTAGCTAGGACTATAGGTGTGCACCACTATGCCTGGCTAATTAAAAAATACATTTTTTTTTTTTGTACAGACAGGGGTCTGACTGTGTTGCCTAGGCTGGTCTCCAACACCTAGGCTCAGCCTCCCAGTGCAGTGTTGGGATTGCAGGCATGAGCCATCACTTCCAGCCCATATTTTGTTATATTTATGCCTAAATAAATATTTCATTTCTTTGGGTATCGCTTAATTTTTTTTTTTTTTTTTTGAGACGGAGTCTTGCTCTGTTGCCCAGGCTGGAGTGCAGTGGCCGGATCTCAGCTCACTGCAAGCTCCACCTCCCGGGTTCACGCCATTCTCCTGCCTCAGCCTCCCGAGTAGCTGGGGCTACAGGCGCCCGCCACCTCGCCCGGCTAGTTTTTTTGTATTTTTTAGTAGAGATGGGGTTTCACCGTGTTAGCCAGGATGGTCTCGATCTCCTGACCTCGTGATCCGCCCGCCTTGGCCTCCCAAAGTGCTGGGATTACAGGCTTAAGCCACCGCGCCCGGCCGGGTATCGCTTAATTTTTTAGACATTGTTTTCTTTAGTGCTGTGAGCATATTTATGATAGCTAATTTATTCTGTCTCGTTATTCTGACATTGGGCTTTTTCAGAGATTGTTTCTGTTGACTGCTTTTTTCCTGTGTATGGGCCATGTTTTTCTTTTTTTTTAATTTTTAAAAAACTTCTTACTTTATTATTTTAATTTAATTTTAATTTTTTTTTAATTTTTAAATTTTTTTTTTTTTTTTTTGAGATGGAGTCTCGCTCTGTTGCCCAGGCTGGAGTGCAGTGGCCAGATCTCAGCTCACTGCAAGCTCCGCCTCCCGGGTTCCCGCCATTCTCCTGCCTCAGCCTCCCGAGTAGCTGGGACTACAGGCGCCCGCCACCTTGCCCGGCTAGTTTTTTGTATTTTTTTAGTAGAGACGGGGTTTCACCGTGTTAGCCAGGATGGTCTCGATCTCCCGACCTCGTGATCCGCCCGTCTCGGCCTCCCAAAGTGCTGGGATTACAGGCTTGAGCCACCTCGCCCGGCTATTTTTATTTTATGACAGAGTCTTTCTCTGTTGCCCAGGCTGGAGTGCAGTGGCGTGATCTCAGCTCACTGTGACCTCTGCCTTCCGGGTTCCAGCGATTCTCCTGCCTCAACCTCCTGAGTAGCTGGGATTACAGGAGTGTGCCACCACACCCAGCTAATTTTTGTATTTTTAGTAGAGACAGGGTTTCATCATGTTGGCTGGGCCGGTCTCAAGCTCCTGACCTCAGGTGATCCACCCATCTCGGCCTCCCAAAGTGCTGGGATTACAGGTGTGAGCCGCCGTGCCTGGCCAAAACTTCTTTGTTTCTTTTTTTTGAGACGGAGTCTCGCTCTGTCGCCCAGGCTGGAGTGCAGTGGCACGATCTCGGCTCACTGCAAGCTCCGTCTCCCAGGTTCACGCCATTCTCCTGCCTCAGCTTCCCGAGTAGCTGGGACTACAGGCACCCGCCACCACACCTGGCTAAGTTTTTGTATTTTTAGTAGAGATGGGGTTTCACAGTGTTGGCCAGGGTGGTCTCGATCTCCTGACCTCGTGATCCGCCCACCTCGGCCTCCCAAAGTGCTGGGATTACAGGCATGAGCCACCGCGCCCGGCCCAAAACTTCTTACTTTAAAAAAGAATACAGAAACAAGATCTTGCTGTATTTCTGGACTGGTCTCAAAACTCCTGGCCTCAAGCAATTCTCCTGCCTTGGCCTCCCAAAGTTCTAGAATTAAAAGTGTGAGCCACCATGCCTGGCCCATATTTTCCTTTTTGTCTGCATGCCTTGTACATTTTAGTTAAAAACAACATTTTAAATTATGTAATGTGAAAAATCTGAGCATCAGATTCTACCTCCACCAATTCTCAGTGTTTGTTGTTGCTGTTGTTTCTGTGATACATTTGTTTACTGGCTATCCTGTGCCAGTTCTGTAAAGACTGTATTCTTTGTAGCATTCAGCCACTGAAGTCTCTGGTTGGTTAGCTTACTGGCCAGCTAATGATTGGACAGAGATTTCCTGAAATGCCTTGAAGCAATAAATCTCCCACTTTCTTCAAGGTCTGTGTGTGTGTTTGTGCATGTCTTGAATTCTCCCAGCAGCTTACAACTCTGCCTTAGCCTTTACTTTCTGGTTGCACAGTGCCTTGAGGTCAGCCAAGGTTCAAGGTTAGGGGCTTTTCAGGTCCTTTCTGGGTAAGCGCATGTTTTTTACATGCAGGAATAAGCTTTTCAAGGCCCATATGGCCATCTCATTCCCTAGATTTTCCTTTTTTTTTTTTTTTTTTTTGTCTAGCCCCTTGTTTTACTCAACTGGCATTGTCACTTCAGGCCGCTGCAGTGTTGAACAGTTGCTGTTGATTGTTCATCTACTCTGGAGATACAACTGTTCACACAGAGTGAGCTCTAAGTCTGGTCATATTCTCCAGCCCTGAGTCTCAGCGAGCTGCCAGATAGGCATAATAGTGACGGTTATGTGAGAATGGGTTTCTTGAGAAACCCCAAACCTGTTCTTTTCCCACCAGTGGTTGCTAGTCTTCTGGTTTCTCATGGCTACCATGTTTATGAGGTTTCCAATTTTTGTCTTTCACACAACTGGAGAGAGAGGCATGGGAATAGGCAAGTTAAAACACACAAAGTTTCTTTTCTTTTTTTTTTTTTTTTGTGACAGGGTCTCACTCTGATGCCCAGACTGGAGTGCAGTGGCATGATTATGGTTTACTGCAGCCTCGACTTCCTGGGCTCAGGTGATCCTCCCACCTCAGCCTCCCAGGTAGCTGAGACCACAGGCATGCAGCACCATGCCTGGCTAATTTTTGTGTTTTTTGTGGAGATGGGGTTTCACTATATTGCCCAGGCTGGTCTCCAACTCCTGGCCTCAAGTGATCTGCCCATCTTAGCCTTCCAAAGTGTTGGGATAATAGTCGTGAACCAGCGTGCCCAGCCCAAAGTTTGCTCTTTAACAAGATTCAGCTGTTTTTCTTAAACACTCTTCAGATTGTTGCAAGCCGTTGGTTAACTTCCATAGTTATGTAAAAGTTATTTTTTGCAAATTTTTTTAGAGTTTTTGTTTCTTTCATGGAGGAGCAGATTTTTTAGGGTCCTTATTCTGCCATTCTAGAGTGGTGCTTCTCTATAGTGTTTTTTTGTTTGTTTTTGTTTTGTTTTTGTTTTTGAGACAGATTTTTATACTTGTCACCCAGGCTGGAGTGCAATGATGCCATCTTGGCTCACTGCAACCTCCACTTCCCAGGTTCAAGCGATTCTTCTGTCTCAGCCTCCTGAGTAGCTGGGATTACAGGCTCCCATCATCACACCCAGCTAATTTTTGTATTCTTAGTAGAGATGGAGTTTTCACCGTGTTGGCCAGGCTGGTCTGGAACTCCTAACCTCAGGTGATCTGCCTGCCTCAGCCTCCCAAAATGCTGGGATTACAGGCGTGAGCCACCACGTCCGGCCCTCTATAGTGTTTTGAATATCTCCTTATATAGCTGTTTTAATGGTTGTTCTAAGTATTTTATTACATATACAAAACATATTACAATATACTGATGTCATTTTATCAGTTTGAGTGAAATATAGAAGCCATATCTCTCTCTCTCTGTCTCTTTATTCTCCCTGTTTTTAATATATTTGTCTTAAATATTTCCTATACATACATTTATAGCAGTATCAGGCTGTTAGAATTTTTGCCTTTAGCTCACGGTAACCTCCACCTCCCAGGTTCAAGTAATTCTCCTGCCTCAGCCTCCTGAGTAGCTGGGACTACAGGTGAGTGCCACCACGCCCAGCTAATTTTTGTATTTTTAGTAGAGATGGGGTTTCACTGTGTTGGCCAGGATGGTCTCCATCTCTTGATCTCACGATCTGCCCACCTCGGCCTCCCAAAGTGCTGGGATTACAGGCATGAGCCACCGCGCCCAGCCAGAAGTTTTGGTTTTAAACATCAAACATAATTTAGAAAAGTCAAGAAATGAAGGAAAGCTTATTATATTTACAAGTATTTTTGGTTCCTTCTTCCTTCCTGATATTCCAAAGTTTCGTTTATTGTTTCCTTTCTGTTTAGAGTACCTCCTTTTGCCTCTTTTCCATATAGTTCTGTTGGTAATACAGTTTGCTGGTTTTCCTTCATTTGAGAATGTCTAGAGTTCTTTTTCGTTCTTGAAGGATATTATTGCTGGGTATAGGATTCTGGAGTAACAGTTCTTTTCTCTCAGCACCTGAAAAGTTTGTGTGTCACTTTCTTCTGGCCGCTATGTTCTAATGAGAAGTTGGTTGTCATCTGAATTGTTTTTCAAGATTTTTTGTCTTTAGTTTTCAAAAGTTTAATCATGATATGTCTTGAGATTGCTTTGGGTTTATCCTGTTTGGTGTTTGCTGGACTTCTTGAAGCTGTGGGTTTATGTCTCTGACCAATTTGGGAAGTTTTTAGCCGTTGTCTTTTTGAGTACTTTTTTAGTCCTACTGTCGTTCTCTTTTTCTGGGACTTTATGACATAAATGTCAGATCTTTTTTTTTGAGATGGAGTTTCACTGTTGTTGCCCAGGCTGGAGTGCAATGGCGTGATCTCGGCTCACCGCAACCTCTGCCTCCCAGGTTCAAGTGATTCTCCTGCCTCAGCCTCCCAAGTAGCTGGGATTATAGGCATGCACCACCACGCCCAGCTAATTTTGTATATTTAGTAGAGATGAGGTTTCACCATGTTGGTCAGGCTGGTCTTGAACTTCCGACCTCAGGTGATCCACCCACCTTGGCCTCCCAAAGTTCTGAGATTACAGGTGTGAGCCATTGCGCCCAGCTGATCTTTTATTACAGGTCCATGGGATTCTGTTTTTTTTTAATTTTCTAGTCTTTTATATTTTTATTTTTTAGAGGGTCTCACTATGTTACTCAGGCTGGTCTTGAACCCCTGGGCTCAAGTGATTCTCACACCTTAGCCTCCAGAGTAGCTGAGACTGCAGGCACATGCCACCATGCCCTGCCTCAGTCATTCTTGTCTCTGTTGTCCAAACTGGCTAATTTCTGTTGTCTACCTTCCAGTTCACTGATCGTTTCCTTGGCCTCCATTACTATTTTCACTGTAACTTCCATTCTGCTATTGAGTATATCCAACTGAGTTATTTATTTATTTTTTTTGAGACAGGGTCTCTTGCCCAGGCTGGAGTGTAGTGGTGTGATCACAGCTCACTTCAACCTCTGCCTCCCAGGCTCAAGCAATCCTCCCACATCAGCCTCCTGAGTAGCTGGGACTACAGGCGCATGCCACCATGTCTGGCGAATTTCTTTTTTGTATTTTTGGTAGAGACGGGAGTTTTACCAAGTTGCCCAGGCTGGTCTTGAACTCCTGAGCTCAAGTGATCTGCCCACCTCAGCTTCTCTAAAGTGTTGGAATTACAGGTGTGAGCCACTGCCCCCAGCCCAACTGAGCTTTTTAATTTGGTTATTGTATTTTTTAAGTTCTAAAATTAGTTTTTAGTTCTTTTTTTTGAGACAGAGTCTGGCTCTTTTGCCCAGGCTGGAGTGTAGTAGTGTTATCACGGCTCACTACAACCTCCACTCCCTGGGTTCAAGTGATCCTTATGCCTCAGCCTCCTGAGGAGCTGGGATTACAGGCGTCTGCCACCATGCCAGGCTAATTTTTTTTTTTTTTTTTGAGATGGAGTATCGCTCTGTCCTCCAGGCTGGAATTCAGTGGCGTGATCTCGGCTCACTGCAACCTCTGCCTCCTGGGTTCAAGTGATTCTCCTGCCTCAGCCTCCCAAAGTGCTGGGATTACAGGCGCGAGTCACCGCACCTGGCTGCTAATTTTGTATTTTTAGTAGAGACGGGATTTTGCCATGTTGGCCAGACTGGTTTCAAACTCCTGGCCTCAAGTGATCTGCCTGCCTCGGCCTCCCAATGTGCTGGGATTAGTCATGAGACACTATGCCTGGCCTTGGGTCTTTTTTTATACCTTCTATTTTTTTGTCAATACTTTCTTTATTTAGACTTCTTGTTTTTTATTCCACACATGCTCTTAATTGCTGCTGGTAGCACTTTTCTGATGGCTGCTCTAAAATCTTTGTTACACAGTTTCAGCATGTCTCTCACTTGGTGTTCGCATCTGTTAATTGTCTTTTTTCATTCGTATTGAGATTTCACTGGTCTTTAGTGTGGCGAGTGGTTTCTGATTGGAATCTGGACTTTTGGATATCATGTGTGAGATTCTGGGTATCATTTAGGCCTTCTGATTTTGCTGGCTTCTCAGGACTCTGGCAGGGAAAGTGGTGGTGCTGGGGCTCGTTTCTGCTAGGTAAGGGTAGAAGTCTAGATTCCCTACGGGGCCTGTGTGTACCACGTAAGGTAGTTCTTGTTACCCATGGGTGGAAGTGCTCCCTCCATTTCCTCCACTGACGCCAAGGAAAAATAGCATCATTCTCATTGGGTGATAGTGAAATTCCTGACTCCACCAGGCTGCCTCTGATACCACTGCAATGGAGAGGGGAGGGGCGCTTCTTTACTGCTGGGTTGGGGGTAGAAGTCCAGATTTCACTCTCCACTGACTCTGGCAGTTGCTTCTTACTGCTGAGTGAGGGTGAAAGTCCCAGCTCCCTATTTGGCCTTCTGTGAAAGCACCCCATCAGGTTTGGGGTGCCTCATTATAGCCTGGCAAGCCAGGAAGTACAGGCTCACCACTCAGCCTTTACTCATGCAGCGAAAATGTGGTGGAAACATGGGCTGCGGCTTTCCTGCCTGTGTGGCTGGAGTAAGGCAGTTATTGTCTAAATATTTTCTCACTCACTAGGTTGCCCTTTTCTTAGTCCTTTGACTAGGGAGAGCTGACGTTTGTTGGAGCTTTTTTTGTCTTTGCCCACTGGCATTTTTGGGTCGCTGCTTCTCCAGCTACAAATCTGGAATAATAAGGCAAAAAGAATGCCCAAGGAAGCCACCACCATGACGTTCCTCAGGTCCTGAGGTCCCTTGCTAGTCTGCCTTCTCTCTACCTTTTAGAGTCTTCTCATTTATTATTATTTTTTTTTTTGAGACGGAATCTCGCTCTGTCGCCCAGGCTGGAGTGCAGTGGTGTGATCTTGGCTCACTGCAAACTCCGCCTCCCGGGTTCACGCCATTCTTCTGCCTCAGCCTCCTGAGTAGCTGGGACTACAGGCATCCGCCACCACGCCTGGCTGATTTTTTGCATTTTTAGTAGAGACGGTTTCACCATGTTAGCCAGGATGGTCTCTATCTCCTGACCTCATGATCCACCCATCTCGGCCTCCCGAAGTGCTGGGATTGCAGGTGTGAGCCACCGTGCCTGGCCAGAGTCTTCTCATTTTTGTTTGTATGTAACATCCAGGGGTTTTAGTTGTGGGTAGTAGAAGGAGTATAATAATCCACCCTAGTGGAAGTGGAAGTGACAACGATATGTTTTGATACTTTTTTTTCCTTGAGACAGGGTCTTGCTCTGTCATCCAGGCTAGAGTGCAGTGGTACAACCACGGCTCACTGTAACCTCCATCTCCTGGGCTCAAGAGATCCTCCTACCTTAGCCTCCTGAGTAGCCAGGACTGCAGGCATGTGCCACCATGCCCAGCTATTTTTTTCTTTATTTTTGTAGCAATGGGATCTCCCTATGTTGCCAGGTCTGGTCTCTCACTCTAGGGTACAAGTAATCCTTCTGCCTTGGCCTCTTGAAGTTCTGGGATTACAGGCATGAGTCACGGCGTCTGGCCTTGATACATTTGTTTTTTCTTTCCCACTGAATACCAGAAGAATATGATGAATTTTCTGTTGACTTTCCCATCTGGGTGGACTTTTAGTAACCTCTAGAGTCCTCAGTTTACTTCTGTCACCCATGTGTTCACATGGGGATGGATGTGGTAGCCTTTTGCTCGGTTTCTTCGGCTTTTGTCAGTGATGTTTGTCATTCATCTGTTCAGTTGTTTATTGAGAACCTATTGTGCTGGGGCTGGTGAGGCCTAGGAGGATGCCCTGTAGGAGTGCATGTGTAGCATCAGATGTTTTTTATCTATGCTATGTTATTTGATCTTTGCAACCTTGGAAATCAGCAGTTATAATCTCTCACAGATGAGGAAACAGACCCACAGAGATGAAGGAACTTTTCCAAGGTAGTTCCGCCAAATGTTTCCTTGAAGGTGGTTGTGCAACTATTTACTTCCAAGAATGTTTTCTGTAAAAGTGATTAGGGGACTTGAGTGTTGGCCAAATATGATGGAAACTGGGCCAGGTGCCGTGTCACGCCTATAATCCCAGCACTTTGGGAGGCCGAGGCGGGTGGATCACCTGAAGTCGGGAGTTTAAGACCAGCCTGACCAACATAGTGAAGCCCTGTCTCTACTAAAAATACAAAATTAGCCAGGCATGGTGGCGCACGCCTGTTCCCAGCTACTTAGGAGGCTGAGGCAGGAGAATTGCTTGAACCTGGGAGGCAGAGGTTGCAGTCAGTCAAGATGGCGCCATTGTACTCCAGCCTGGGTGACAAGAGCAAAACTCCGTCCCAAAAAAAAAAAAAAAAAAAAGAAATTGACTTGCCCCTCTCCACTCAATCTTTACTGAGTACATACTTGAGTGATGCTGTGCCAGCCATTGTGGATGTGGTGGTGACCAGTGCAGGCATGACTGTGTTCCCATGGCACTTGCAGACTGCCCTCATGTGCTCTTTGACTGGTGGGTCAGTTGGGTAGATTGGAACAAAAGAGCCAGTCTCTTTTTTTCCCAGTTTCAGTAATCGAATCCACATAGATCATACTACATTAAATGAATGTTTTAGAGGCCGGGCGCAGTGGCTCACCCCTGTAATCCCAGTACTTTGGGAGGCCGAGGTGGGTGGATCTCCTGAGGTCAGGAGAATCGCTTGAACCTGGGAGGTGGAGGTTGCGGTGAAGCCCAGATCGTGTGCCATTGCACTCCAACCTGGGCAACAGGAGCGAAACTCCGTCAAATAAATGAATGAATGAATGAATGAATGAATGTTTTAGTATGGAGATGAGTGCTACAAAAGGCTCAGTTTTTGTATGGAACAGGTAGTAAAATAACACAGTCAAGGCTTAGGATTTTAGTCTGTGAGTTTAAGGTATTGTGAGTGGGCCAGGCTTGGTGGCTCACGCCTGTAATCCCAGCACTTTGGGAAGCTGAGGTTGGAAGATCATTTGAGCCCAGGAGTTTAGGAACAGTCTGGGCAACATGGTGAAACCCCGTCTCTACCAAAATTACAAAAATTAGCTGGGTGTGGTGGCATGTGCCTGTAGTCCCAGCTACTCAGGAGGCTGAGGTGAGAGGATCACTAGAGCCTGGTAGGTGGAGGTTGCAGTGAGGTGAGATCACACCTCTGCACTCCAGCCTGGGTGACAGCCAGACCCCATATCAAAACAACAACAAAAATAAATAAATAAAAAATAAAAAGTAAAAAGGTATTGTGAGCAAGAGCTCTGTCGACATGGCATCGACACAGTAAAGTCAGTTCTGGCTGTCTCGTATCCCATAGCTATGTGGTGGTGATTTTCTTGTATTCTGATGTCCTGATAAACACATTCACCCAGACTTCGAGCAGAAGATGGCAGTTTCTGGCTCAGCCACATGCGAATTTTGATCTGATTATTTCTAGTTCCCCCCTCCAAGTTTTTCATTTGGCAGCTAACTTTAGAAAATAGCTGTAATCAATTTAGAAGTCAGACTGGGGCTGACTTTTATCAGTCAGGAAGGTATTAAATTAGCAGTCCAAGACATGAGCTTCCACTTGTGCCTTAGCCAGTCTTTGTGAGAACCTTGATCAAGGCTATCTCTCCAAGCCTCAGTTTCCTGGGGAAAACACCTGCTTGGCTTATCTTACAGGGTTAATAAGCATCAAAGAACTTACTGAAGGACTTTATAAATTAAGTACCATTATGTAGAATGGTGGTGGTTTATTTATTTATTTTTTGAGACAGGGTCTCCCTCTGTCTCTCAGGCTGGAGTGCAGTGGTGCGATCTCAGCTCACTACAACCTCCGCCTCCTGGATTCAAGCGATTCTCCTACCTCAGCCTCCTAAATAGCTGGGATTACAGACGTGCGCCACCATGCCCAGCTAATTTTTGTAGTTTTGGTAGAGATGGGGTTTCACCATATTGGTAAGGCTCGTCTCGAACTCCTGACCTCAAGTGATCTGCCCGCCTCGACCTCCCAAACAGAGTGTTGGGATTATAGGCATGAGCCACCACGTTTAGTGGCTAGTGGCTTTAGAATCCTGAAGCTATTGATGAAGAGGTCTAAGTGCAGAGCTATTGTTTTGGTGTTATTTGACAATGAGCAGTTGTTTTGACTAGAAGGGATCATCTGAGAAAGTGATGCTTTTGTAAGGAACAGAACTTGCTTGAATAAGTTGTTTGAAATTGTTTTCTCAGAATAACTGAGTGAATAGGAAACAAAAGGATAGCTGAGGCCCTGTGTCTTGTTCTTTCTCACCCACGATGTAAATTAACTCATTATCGTACAATCAGGATCAAGTTGCTTTAGAATTCCTCTGTGACTGTCAGTGCATGAAACAAAATGACACATCAGAAACCATCCTGATTCATTTTGGAATCAGAGGGGAATGCAAAGTATCTGATTAAGTTTTATGGAGTATCCAGAAACTCTCATTGCTGTGCAGGTAATGATTTTGTTTATTTTTTATTTTACTTATTTATTTTTTTTGAGAGAGTCTTGCTGTTGTCGCCTGGGCTGGAGTGCAATGGCACGATCTCGGCTCACTGCAACCTTCACCTCCCGGGTTCTAGCGATTCTCCTGCCTTAGCCTCCCAATTAGCTGAGATTACAGGTGCCTGCCACCATGCCTGGCTAATTTTTTTGTATTTTTAGTAGAGACAGGGTTTCACCATGTTGACCAGGCTGGTCTCAAACTCCTGACCTCAGGTGATCCACCCGCCTTGGCTTCCCAGGGTGCTGGGATTACAAGTGTGAGCCACCATACCTGGCCATGATTTTATTTATCTTAAGGGCATTGTGTTTTGTAGAGGTTGGTAGAATTGAAATATTATTCTAGGAACTGGCAAACCTCCACAGATCCCAGATGGAAAAGACTTCCTTAGAGGATAACTAATAGGTCAGTTATTTGGCACCAATTTTGTCTGCAAAGCCAATCTTGAATTTCAGGGAGGAACTAATAATCTATGTGATGCCAACTCTTTTGAAGACTCTGCCCCATTGTTCTGTCTGAAATTTTTTTCTCTTGAGAATTTTTTTTTTTTTTTTTTTGAGACGGAGTTTTGCTCTAGTTGCCCAGGCTGCTGATGGCACAATCTCAGCTCACCGCAACCTCCGCCTCTTGGGTTCAAGTGATTCTCCCTCCTCAGCCTCCCGAGTAGCTGGGATTACAGGCATGTGCCACCACACCCGGCTAATTTTTTTGTGTTTTTAGTAGAGACGGGGTTTCTCCATGTTGGTCAGGCTGGCCCCAAACTCCCAACCTCAGGTGAGGTCAGGCCTCGGCCTCCCAAAGTGCTAGGATTACAGGTGTGAGCCACTGCTCCTGGCCACTCTCTTGATAATTTTTTAAAAACGATTTTGATTTTTTTTGTAAGGACAAATTCAAAGTTATGTGAATACTAAATCTTAAATCTTGGGATATTTATCAAATGTTATTAAAATATTCCCTGTTTATGATGCTCCCTCTTTTCCCTAAGGACAAATATTCTGTCTTACACACACACACATAGATAAATATATTTTGCTGACTTTGCTGTTTTTGACCTGAACAGTCCTGCTCCCATGAAGGTTTATCATCTGTTTCTTGGAAATATAAATTAAATTCCTTATAGATAGGACCAGACCAATAAATGTTTACTTATGTGTGTCTGAGATTGTTTGTTTATTTGAGACAGGGTCTTTCTCTGTTGCCCAGGCAGGAGTGCAGTGGTGCAATTATAGCTCACTGCAGCCTTGACCTTCTGGGCCCAAGCGATTCTCCCACCTCAGCGCCCCAGTAGCTGGGACCACAGGCATGCACTACCATACCCAGCTGATTTTTTTTTTTTTTTTTGAGATGGAGTCTTGCTTTGTCCTCCAGGCTGGAGTGTGGTGGTGCAATCCAGTATCTGCCTACTGCAACCTCTGCCTCCCGGGTTCAAGCGATTCTCCTGCCTCAGCCTCCCGAGTAGCTGGGACTATAGGCGCGTCACCACACCCAGCTAATTTTTGTATTTTTAGTAAGAGATGGAGTTTCACCATGTTGGCCAGGATGGTCTCGATCTCTTGACCTTGCGATCTGCCCATCTCAGCCTCCCAAAGTGCTGGGATTACAGACGTGAGTCACTGTGCCCAGGCCAGCCAATTTTTTTATTTTTATAGAGTCGAGGTCTCCCTATGTTGCCCAGGCTGGTCTCAAACCCCTGGGCTCAAGCCATTCTCCTGCCTTCATCTCGAAGTGCTGGGATTACAGGTGTGAGCCATCACCCAGCTTCAAAAAGTATCTTGAAAAATAGAATGATTTAAGCATGAATTTTTTGTTTGTTCATTTTTCAGTAGAGATGGGGTTTCACCATGTTGGCCAGGCTGGTCTTGAACTCTTTGTCCCAAGTGATCTGCCCGTCTCAGCCTCCCAAAGTGCTGGGATTACAGGCGTGAGCTGCCGTGCCCAGCCAAATTTAAATTTTTTGAAATAATTGCTAACACTGTAGCAAAGCTTTCCTTAGTTGTGTAGTGCATACAGGAAACCTGGTTGATGTGAAATTTCTAACAGCTCATAAGAGTCTACATACTGATAGTATTTAGTATTTTCTAGTGCCCTGCTCTTCACATGTCATGTAAATGCCTTGGCTGTATCTAGTATAGATAGTACTAGTGGGATTCAGTATAACCCCTGATTGTTTGTTTGTTTTTAGTAATTCTTGTGAGCAGTTAGATAAGAACTTGTTTTGAATTTTTGGTGCTGATAAGCCAAGACTGCGAGAACTTGTTGGATTCTTAAACACTTGAACATTTACCATGCATTAGGTGTTGAGGATGGAAGAAAGAGTAAGACTCAGCATGGCCCCCAGGAATCAGGTCCAGTGAGGGATGCTCTGTGGCCAGGGACCTAATGAGATAAAGTATAAGGTGGTAAGGAGGAGGGAATAGGTTAAAAGTAAAAATACGGAAAAATAATATACTGTGATAACATTAGTTCTTAAAAAAAAAAAAAAAAGCTGGAGTGGCTGTATTAATATCAGACAAATCAGAGCAAATAATTTTGCCACGGTTGAAGAAGGTCTTTTCCTTATGATAAAGGGGTCAGTTTTTCAAGAGGACAAAACAGTTCTAAACATTTATAAACTAAATGACAGCATTTCAAAGCATATGAAGCAAACACTGATAACTGCATATATCCATAATGATAGTCAGTGATTCCATTATTCTTCTCTTAGTAATTGATAGAATAAGGAGACTGAAAATCATTAAGGATGCGGGAGACTTGAACAACCCTGTCAGCCTGCTGGATCTGACTGACAGTCATAGCACACCATCCAGGGAGAGCAGAATGTATGTTCTTTTTTAGTATAAACACTTACAAAGATCATATTCTTGTGAGCCATAAAATAAGCCCCAAATTTAAAATTATGCAAGCCATACAAAATATATTCTCTGACCACACTGGAATTAAGAATAATTCTAATAACAGAAGTATCTTTGGAAATGTCCTGAATATTTAGTAACTAAATAACATACTTTTAGGTAACCCATAGGTCAAAGAAGAAGTCAAAAGTGAAATTACAAAGTATTTAGAACCAAATGAAAATGAAGACACAGCACAATGGCTCACGCCTGTAATCCCAGCACTTTGGGAGACCAAGGCCGGCAGATTACCTGAGGTCAGGAGTTCAAGACCAGCCTGGCCAACATGATGAAACCCTGTCTCTACTAAAAATACAAAATTAGCCGGGCGTGGTGGCACACATGGGAGGCTGAGACAGGAGAAATCACTTGATCCGGAGGCAGAGGCTGCAGCGAGCCGAGATCACACCACCGCACTAGCCAAGATCATGCCACTGCTCTTCAGCCTGGGCGACAGAGCAAGACTCCATCTCAAAAACAAAACAAAACAAAAAAAGCCAGCTGCAGAGGGAAGGAGCTCCTGCAAGAGGCCACGGAGCCAGCGGATGGGAGGCCTTGAAGCCAGCGACAACCCACTCAGCCGAGCTGCTGCTTTTGCGTCGCGCCAAGGACACTCATGAGGACCATGATACTTCCACTGAGAATGCAGATGAGTCCAACCATGACCCTCAGTTTGAGCCAATAGTTTCTCTTCCTGAGCAAGAAATTAAAATGCTGGGGGGACCAGGCGCGGTGGCTCAAGCCTGTAATCCCAGCACTTTGGGAGGCCGAGATGGGCGGATCATGAGGTCAGGAGATTGAGACTATCCTGGCTAACTCAGTGAAACCCTGTCTCTACTAAAAAAAAAAATACAAAAAACTAGCTGGGCGAGGTGGCGGGCGTCTGTAGTCCCAGCTACTCGGGCGACAGAGGCAAGACTCCGTCTCAAAAAAAAAAAAAAAAAAAAAAAAATGCTGGGGGAAGATGAAGAAAAACTTTTAAAAATGTGAACGAAACTGTTCTGATTTGCCTCAGAGAAGGATCTCCCAGAATGGAAGGAGTGAGGCATCAGCGACATCAAGCTCCTGAAGCACAAGGAGAAAGGGACCATCCACCTCCTCATGCAGAGGGACAAGACCCTGAAGATCTGTGCTAACCACTACTTCACGCTGATGATGGAGCTGAAGCTCAACGTGGGTAGTGACCATGCCTGGGTCTGGAACACCCATGCCAGCTTTGCCAACAAGTGCGCCAAGCCAGAGCTGCTGGCCATCCGCTTCCTGAATGTTGAGAAAGCACAGAAATTCAAAACAAAGTTTGAAGAATGCAAGAAAAAGATCAGAGAGAAAAGAAAGGATCAGGCAAAAATGATCATGCTGAAAAAGTGGCAGAAGAGCTAAAAGCTCTTTCAGTGGAGGAGGAGACCAAGGAGGATACTGAGGGAGAAGCAATAAATCATCTTATTTTATTTCCTTTTCCTCCCTTTCCTTTCCTTTTCAAATTTTACCCTGCTCCTTTTCCTCCCTTTCCTTTCCTTTTCAAATTTTACCCTGCTCCTCCTTTCGGTTTGTTTTTATTCTGTTTCATTTTTACAAGGGATGTTATATAAAGAACTGAATTCAACATTCAAAAAAAAAAAGATTAAAACATCAATCAATGAAATAGAAAACAAAAACCAGAAAAAAACTAAAAAGCTGACTCTTTGAGACAATCAATAAAATTGATAAACCTTTATCCAGACTGGTTAGGAGAAAACAAGACACAAATTACCATACTACTGTACCAAGTGTTGATGAAGATGTGGAGGAACTGAATCTCTGATGCTCTGCTCATGGGCCTGTAATATGGTATAACCACTTTGGAAAACAGTATGGCCTTTTTTTTTTTTTGAGATGGAGTCTTGCTCTGTCACCCAGGCTGGAGTGCAGTGGCACTATCTCCACTCACTGCAAGCTCTGCCTCCTGGGTTCACGCCATTCTCCTGCCTCAGCTTCCTGAGTAGCTGGAATTGCAGGTGCCCACCACCACGCCTGGCTAATTTTTTTGTATTTTTTTAGTAGAGACAGGGTTTCACTGTGTTAGCCAGGATGGTCTCAATCTCCTGACTTCGTGTTCCACCTGCCTCGGCCTCCCAAAGTGCTGGGATTACAGGCATGAGCCACCGTGCCCAGCCTGTGTGGCCTTTTTATAAAGAATTAAATATACACCTACTATATGATCCAGCCATTCCACTCTTAGGAATTTATCAGGAGATAAGAAAGCATGTGGCTGGCCGCGTAATTCCAACACTTTGGGAGGCCAAGGTGGGCAGATCACCTGAGGTCAGGAGTTAAAGACCAGCCTGGCCAACACGACAAAACCCCGTCTCTACAAAAAATATGAAAATTAGCCAGGCGTGGTGGCATGTGCCTATAATCCCAGCTACTTGGGAGGCTGAGGCAGGAGAATCGCGTGAACCTGGGAAGTGGAGGTTCACGCCACTGCACTCCAGCCTAGGCAACAGAGTTAGACTCTGTCTCAAAAAAAAAAAAAAAAGAAAGAAAGAAAACATGTGCCCATACAGAGATCTGTGTATGAATGTTCACAGCAGCTTTGTGACAACCAAAAACTAGAAACAACCGGAAAACTCAGCAATACATAAATGGATACACTGTGATCTATTCACACAGCAGAATATTACTCAGCAATGAAAGGGAATGAACTATTGATATGTTATTCCATGGATGAATCTCCAAAACATGCTGCGTAAAATAAGACAAAATGGCCATGTAGTCACACCTGTAATCCCAGCACTTGGGGAGGTCGAGGTGGGCGGATCACTTGAGGTCAAGAGTTTGAGACCAGTCTGGCCAACGTGGTAAAACCCCATCTCTACTAAAAATACAAAAATTAGCCAGATGTGGTGGTGCATGACTGTAGTTCCAGCTATTTGAGAGGCTGAGGCCGGAGAATCACTTGAGCCCGGGAGGCAGAGGTTGCAGTGAGCTGAGAAATCCCGCCACTGCACTCCAGTCTGGGCAACAGAGCAATACTCCATCTTTAAAAAAAAAAAAAAAAGACAAAAAAAGCAACTTTATGATTTCACTTACATGAAATTCTAGATAGGTGAAACTATGGTGACAGAAAGCAGATCAGCCGTTGCCTGGGGCCGGAAGGAAAAATCACTAAGGAGCATAAGGAGACGCTTGTGGTGATAACGTTCCTTGTCTTGATTGTGCTGATGCTTATGTGGGCACATACAGCCTTCAGAGCTCATGAAATTATATACTTTAGATACACACAGTTTCTTGTATCTCAGTTTTACCCCCCTAAAACTATTAAGAAATTTGTGCTTAATACTTTGGTGAGCATTTTATGCCCTTTGCCCCATGTAGTTGGTTCTCACTGGTAGTTAGGCAGAGGCAGCTAGAATTAGCAGCTTCAGGTGAGACAGAGCTGAGCGGAGGTTCCTTCACTCAGTCAGGCTCTCCCGGCCGGTGGCTTGTTAAGCCTGGTCTGTTAGACCAGGCCAGGCCGCTGCCCTTCTTTGGTGCTGCCGCCAAGGGAAGTGTTTGGCATGTGGGGTCTCTACAGTTAGTCCTGGGTCCTAGTGTGAGGCTGTTTTATTCTCTTTTCTTTATTCCTTTGGGAGACAACATTCTACTTATGTTCTCTTAATGTTTTGTCCCCTAAGCATTAGCAGAACCCAGGGCTGCATGAGTTTTGAGTTTGTGTCTGGTGTTTTCTCTCAGGGCACAGTCTTTTGCTGAGCGCCTGCGCCTGGGAATTGCAGTGATTCATGGAGAGGCGCAGGATGCCGAGTCGGACTTGGTGGATGGACGGCATTCCCCACCCATGGTCAGAAGTGTGGCTGCCATCCACCCCAGCCTGGAGATCCCCAGTAAGTGTGCTGCTGCCTCTTTCCCATTTTGCTCTGATTTTAAGGCTGACTAAACTCTTGTGTGTGTGGTTTTTTCCCTCATTCTTCATTTTTTTTTAAGTTGCCAAAAACTGATTAACACCTTTCTTGGCCGGATAGTTGCGAATGCACTTCTGATTACCTTGTAAATTGCAGGGCCCTTTAGAAGCAGTCTGTCCTTCTTTGCAAGACCTGTGAAAATGTTTGGACTATTGAGACAGTTACGATGCTTCAGGGAAGTCCATTCATTCATTCAGCAGTATATCCTAGAGTGTAGCTGAACATAAGCAAGAAGCTTTTTTATGTACAAAGTTATTGACTGTGATACTGTTTTTAATGCAAAATATTAGAAAGGTTTAAATGATTTACCAGAGGGTAGAGCTTGGTAAATTATATTGTGTCAGTACAGCTAATTATGCAGTCCTTTGAAATAATCAAGACTATCTGGAAACGAGAAAAATATATGGAATATATATGAACAAGGCAGAATACAAGATTGTATACCTATTTGTCTTAGTTCAGGCTGCTATGACGAAATACCTTAGACTGGGTAATATAAACAACAGAAATTTATTGCTTACAGTTCTAGAGGCTGTGAAGGGCAAGATAAAGGCGCCAGCACTGACCTCGTGATGGGCTGGGCACGGCAGCTCACGCCTGTAATTCCATCACTTTGGCAGACCAAGGCAGGTGGATCACCTGAGGTCAGGAGTTCCATACCAGCCTAATCAACATGGAGAAACCCCGTCTCTACTAAAAATACAAAATTAGCTGAGCATGGTGGCGCATGCCTGTAATCCCAGCTTCTCAGGAGGCTGAGGCAGGAGAATCGCTTGAACCCAGGAGACGGAGGTTGCAGTGAGCCGAGATCACACCATTGCACTCCGGCCTGGGCAACAAAAGCGAAACTCCGTCTCAAAAAAAAAATGATAAAGGCACCAGCAGATTTGGTGTCCATTGAGGGCCTGTTCCTCGCAGATAGTACCTTCTTGCTGCATCCTCATATGGTGGAGAAAGGTGGAAGACTCCCTCAAGCCCTTGTCTCTGACAAGGGCACTGACACCCTTTGTAGAGCAGAGTCCTAACAAACTAGTCACCTCCTAAAAGCCCTACCTCTTAATACCACCACAGTGGGTTCCAACATGAATGTGGAGGGACACAAAAATTCCGACATAGCATTTTGCCCCCGCCCCTCAAAATTCATGTTCACCTTACATGCAAAATACATTCATTCTATCCTAATAGCCCCCAAAATGTTAACTCCGGGTAAGTCTTAACTTAGTTTCAGTATCACCTCAAAAGTCTGAAGTCCAGAGTCCCATCTAAATATCATCTAAATCAAATATGGGTAAGACTTCAGCTCTGGGATTCACTCTGAGGCACATTTCTCTCGGGCTGTGAGCCTGTGAAATCAAACAGGTTGTATGCTTCCAAAGTGCAATGATGGGACAGACATTGGATAGACATTCCCATTCCAAAAAGGAGAAGTGAGGCCCGGTATGGTGGTTCACACTTGTAGTCCCAGTGTTTTGGGTGGCCAAGGTGGGTGGGTTGCTTGAGACCAGGAGTTCAAGACCAAAAGGGAGAAGTAGGAAGAAAGAAGTGACAGGAAAACCCAACCAGACAAACAACATTAAATCTTAAGGCTTAAGAATAATTTTTGACTCAAAGCCCCACCTTCCACAAAAACTAGGGCAGGGGTTGGTCCTGCAAAGCTCTAGATGGCCCCACTCCCACAGCTTTGCTGGGAGCAGCCCATGCAGCAGCTCTCAGTCATTGGAGTCTCATGTCTGCATCTCTCAGGCTGGAGTTGCATGCTAGTGGTTCTACCAGTCTTGGGTCTTGGGGTGGCCCTGCCCCCATGACTCCACTGAGCTTTGCCCTAGTGAGGGCTCTCTGGTGGCCCTGCCCGTGACAGTTCTCTGCTTGGGCCCTGGCATTCTTTGGGGCATCCTTTGAAGTCTGGGTAGAGATAGGTGTGCCCCCACAGCTCATTCACTCTGTGCACTGTGGAGATGGCACTGCACGGACACCACTGTGGTTTCTTGCCTGTGCCTTCCAGAGGGGTGGCCCGAGCCATAGTTGGGCCTGCTTGAGCTACAGCTGGAGTGGGTAAGGAACACTCTGGAATGTGGGAAGTGGAACCTTGAAATCGTTCTGCCCCCAAGACCCCGGCATTCTGGGCTTATGATGAGATGGGCAGCCACAAAGATCTCAGAAATGCCTTTGGGGTCATTGCTTTACTGTCTTGATGAATAGCATCGGGTTCTTTTATTTATTTATTTATTTATTTATTTATTTATTTATTTATTTATTTATTTATTTGAGACAAGTTCTCATCCCGTCACCCAGGCTAGAGTGCAGTGGTGTGATCGTGGCTCATTGCAGCCTCACCTCCTGGGCTCAAGCAGTCCTCCCACTTCAGCCTCATGAGTAGCTGGCACTACAGGCACTTGCCACCACACCTGGCTAATTTTTGTGTTTTTTGTAGAGACAAAGTTTTACCATGTTGCCCAGGCTGGTCTTGAACTCCTGAGCTCAAGTGATCCACCCGCCTCAGCTTCCCAAAGTACTTAAGGTGTGAGCCGCTACTCCTGGCCATCTGGCTTCTTTCTATCCATACTAATCTCCTTATCAAATGTTTGCTTGGTGGCTGGGTGCGGTGGCTCACACCTGTAATCCCAGCACATTGGGAGGCCAAGACAGGCGGATCACGAGGTCAGGAGATCAAGACCAGCCTGGCCAGCATGGTGAAACCCCATCTCTACTAAAAACATAAAAATTAGCTGGGCATGGTGGTGCGTGCCATAAATCCCAACTACTCGGGAGGCTGAGGCAGGAGAATCGCTTGAACCAGGGAGTCAGAGGTTGCAGTGCGCCGAGATCCAAGATTGTGCCACCGTACTCCAGCCTGGTGACAGAGTGAGACAACATCTCAAAGACAGATCTTGATCTGTCTTCCAAGCTGGAGTGCAGTGGTGAGATCAGAGCTCACTGCAGCCTCGACTTCCAGGGCCCAAGCCATTCTGCTACCTCAGCCTCCCAAGTAGCTGGGACTATAGATGTGTGCCACCAGGCCTGGCTAATTTATTTTATTTTATTTTTATTTTTTTTGTAGAGATGGAATCTTGCTTTGTTGCCTAGACTGGTCACAAACTCTTGAGCTCAAGCAATCCTCCTTCCTTGGCCTCCCAAACTGTTGGAATTATAGGCCTGAGCCATTTCATCCAGGCTTGCTTTTACATTCTTTCTTTTTTCTTTTTTTTTTTTTTTTTTTGAGATGGTGTCTCGCTCTTTCACCCAGGCTGGAGTGCACTGGCACGATCTCAGCTCCGCCTCCCAGGTTCATGCCATTCTCCTGCCTCACCCTCCCGAGTAGCTGGGACTACAGGCGCCCGCCACCATGCCCGGCTAATTTTTTGTATTTTTAGTAGAAACAGGGTTTCACCGTGTTAGCCAGGATGGTCTCAATCTCCTGACCTCGTGATCCACCCGTCTCGGCCTCCCAAAGTGCTGGGATTACAGGCGTGAGCCACTGCACCCGGCCTCTTTTACATTCTTTACAAGATGGCCAGGCTGGAATATTTGGAAATGTATTTTCAAAATATTTAAGTTCTACTTCCCCTTTGATGATAAATCTCATCTTTAATTCATCTTCTTGGATTTTAGTATAAGCAGTCAAAAGCAGCCATGCACCCTCTTTTGCCAAAGATTCTATTTCACTGCCCTTTTTTTTTTTGAGATGAAGTCTCACTCTGTCACCCAGGCTGGAGTGCAGTGGTGCAATCTCGGCTCACTGCAACCTCTGGCTCCTGGGTTCAAACAATTCTTGTGCCTCAGCCTCCCGAGTAGGTGGGACTACAGGCACACACCACCACGCCTGGCTCATTTTTGTATTTTTAATAGAGATGACATTTCACCGTGTTGGCCAGGTTGGTCTCAAAACTCCTGACCTCAAGTGGTCTGCCTGCCTCGACTTCCCAAAGTGCTGGGATTACAGACATGAGCCACCACACCTGACCTCTTTTTTTTTTTTTTTTTTTTTGAGACAGTGTTTTACTCTCTTGCCCAGGCTGGAGTGCAGTGGTGTGATCACGGCTCACAGCAGCAGCCTCCTGGGCTCAATTGATCCTCCCACCTTAGCCTCCCAAGTAGCTGGGACTGCAGGCGTGTGCCACCATGTCTGGCTAATTTTTGTGTTTTATGTAGAGATGGGGTTTTGCCATGTTGCCCAGGTCGGTTTTGAACTCTTGGGCTCAAGGGATCCTTCCACCTCAGCCTCCCAAAGTGCTGAAATTACAGGTGTGAGCCACCATGACCAGCCTACTATCTGTTTTTCTACTAGCATTGTGATCATGACCACTTAGATCATTTCTAAGAAGATTGAGGCTTTCTTTACAGCTGTTCTCTTCTTCTGAGCCTGTCTTAGTCTGTTTTGTGTTGCTATAACAGACTACCTAAGACTGGGTATTCTATAAAGAAGACACATTTATTTAGCTCATAGTTCTTCAGGCTGGGAAGTTAAAGAGTGTAGCATCACATCTGGCAGTTTCCGGTGAGGGCCACACACTAGGTTGAAACATGGTGGAGAAGAAAAGTGAGCAGGCGGGTGCAGAGAGATCACATGGCAAGAGACGAAATGAGAGAGTCTGGGAAGCCAAACTCGTTTTTGTAATAACTTGCTCTCATGGGAACTAAGTGCCCTGAGAGCAAGAACTCACCCCCATAGGAAGGCATTAATCCATTCATGAAAGATCTGCCTCTGTGACCCAAACATCTCCCACTAGGCGCCACTTCTCAATAGTGCATACTGGGGATCAAATTTTTTCTTTTTCTTTTTTTTTTTTTTTTGAGACGGAGTCTTGCTCCATTACCCAGGCTGGAGTGCAGTGGCGTGATTTTGGCTCACTGCAACCTCGCCTCCCAGGGTTCAAGAAATTCTCCTGCCTCAGCCTCCTGAGTAGCTAAGACTACAGGTGCCCGCTGCCACACCCGGCTACTTTTTTGTATTTTTAGTAGAGATGGGGTTTCACCTTGTTGCCCAGGCTGGTTGTGAACTCCTGAGCTCAGGCAATCCACCCACCTCAGCCTCCCAAAGTGCTGGGATTACAGGTGTGAGCCACTGCACCTGGCCCAAATTTTTAACATAAGTTTTGGTGGAGACAAAGTAGATCCAAACTATAGCAGAGCCCTCACCAGAGCTCCCCTTTACAGTCTGTACGTAGCAATACAGTCTTTTTCTAGCCTTTTCCTCTTCTAGCCTCTACCCATTACCCAGTTCCAAAGCCACTCCTGCATTGGTAAGTATTTGATACCGTAGCAACTCACTTCTCAGTACCAATTTCTGTCTTAGTTTGTTAAGGCTGTTATAACAAAATACCTTAGACTTGGTAATTTTTTTTTTTTTTTTTTCTTGAGATGGAGTTTCGCTCTTGTTGCCCAGGCTGGATTGCAATGACGCGATCTTGGCTCACCACAACCTCCACCTCCCGAGTTCAAGCGATTCTCCTGCCTCAGCCTCCTAAGTAGCTGGGATTACAGGCATGCGCCACCACGCCTGGCTAATTTTTGTATTTTTAGTAGAGACGGAGTTTCTCCATCATGGTCAGGCCGGTCACTAACCCCCGACTTCAGGTGATCTGTCCACCTCAGCCTCCCAAAGTGCTGGGATTACAGGCATGAGCCACCGCACCCAGCCACACTAGGTAATTTATAAACAACAGAAATTCATTGCTCACAGTTCTGGAGGCTGGGAAGTCCTGGATCAAGGCACCAACAGATTGGTGTCAGGGGAGGGCTCACTCTGCTCCTGAGGTGGCACCTTGTTGCTGTGTCCTCACATGGTGGAAGGAGCAAGGCAGCTCTCTGTAAGGGCACTAATCCTGTTCATGAAGGCAGAGGCCTTGAGACTTAATCATTTCCCAAAGGCCTCAGCTGTTAATACTATCACATTGGGTATTAGGTTCCAAAATAGCGTTTTGAGAGGACACCATCTTTAGACCACAGCACTCTCTTTGTCTATGCAAGGACCAGGAGGGAATATGAAGAATGAATGTAGCTGGGTTGGGGTGGTAGTTATGTATGAATTTGTTTTTGTGTTTAAGAAACTTCTCCATGCCTTAATAACATCTTCTCAAAAAAAAAAAAAAAAAAAAGCCGCCTTCGAGGTGTTGGGGAGGAACCCTAACCCCCTACTCTCATAGATTCAGTGTTTGGTGGCATATGGACTAAACTGTCAAAAGACAGATGAGGAAGAGGAAAGACAGTTTAACCACATACATACAGATGTGTGTGATGAAACTCTTTTGTGTGAGTCACAAAAATGTGACTCAAAGAAGTGGTTAGAATGTGGGGCTTATATAGTATCTTAATAGGGGAACAGGAGGGGCAGAAAAGGCCTGTGTGGGAAAACAGATGACTTCCTTTTTTTTTTTTTTTTTCTTTTGAAATGCTCTTTTGCCCAGCCTGGAGTGCAGTGGCGCAATTATGGCTCACTGCAACCCCTGCCTCCCAGGTTCAGGCGATTCTCCTGCCTCAGCCTCCCAGGTAGCTGGGACTACCGGTACGTCCACCATGCCCAGGTAATTTTTGTATTTTGTTTTGTTTGTTTGTAGAGATGGGGTTTCACCATGTTGGCCAGGCTGGTCTCAAACTCCTGACCTCAAGTGATTCGCCGGCCTCAGCCTCCCAAAGTGCTGGGATTACAGGCGCCCGGCCCAGATGACTTCTTAATAGGGGAAGAAGAGGAGGGAGGGGACTGATGGGAAGTGGGTGCTGAGGAGAATAGATGGGGGGGAGGCTAGTTTTTGACAGCATCTGTTTAGGTGTGGTCTGGACTTCTTCTAGTCTTAAGCGATAAGAGTCAGTCTTCCCTGGTGTTCCCAGGGAGGGGATTTATCACAGTTGAGTTCTTTTGAGTAATTTTTGAGGCTCTGCTTTTCAGCATATAAGGGACTTCAGGAACTCAAATGCTTTCAGCTCAAAATAATTTTTAGGTCACAGAGGTATGTTCTGGACTGTCAGGTTTTTGCCTTGCCTAGGAGTTTGCTCATTTATAAATAGAGAAAAAAAAAAAAAAAACAGAGAAGGAACTAGTGTGGCTGGGATAGCCATGAAGAAGCTGGAATTCCAGCTGTACTTTGTAGATTGCAGCTGAGGTAGAAATGGAAGGCCATCTGGGCAGGGATTAAATCTCCTGAGGGGTGGGGGACTGAGCTTGAGTTTGCGTCTGGCTCCATCACTTATCGGCTGTATGTCCTTGGGCCTGTTGCTTTTCTAAAAAAGAGCGACAACAAGAGGCCGTCCTCAGAGTTGACCCATGAGATAGGCCAAGATGGTGGAGAGCCCAGGACGAGCCCTCAGGACCCAGCGCTGCCTGCCTTATGTGAGTGAGATAGGACTGCAGTGATGAGATGTTCAGTGATGGGCCATGGTGTGGCCAGGAAGACACTAACTTGACTACCAGGAGGCCCCAGAAGGGAGGAGATGGACTAAGATAGCAGTATCTGCGCGGAGCCGACCGAGGAGGACTTTGAATACCAGTAAATACACTCGCGTCCTAGGTGGCGGCCAGCAAAGGCTCTTGATCTAGGCCATTTAGTGTTCAGCAGGCCAGGCCTGCATCTGTGTTTGGGATAGGTTGCATGGAAGAGAAGCTGGAAGTGCAGAGGCCAGATCCGGGAGGCTGATGAAGTTGAGCAGGCACATGGGAGGGGAGCTTGATCTCTTGGGCTGTGCTGTCTAGCCGAGTGGCCACCGACTACGTGTGGCTCCTGCACACTGGGAATGGGGTGGGGAGGAGTGGGAGTGTGAAGGACACACACCCCTAATCTGAAAACCTTATTGTAAATATCTCATTAGTGAAGTTGTATTGATTCTGTGTTAAAATGGTAATATTTTGATATATTGAATCAAATCAAACATGTTATTAAAATTAATTTTACCTTTTTTTGTGCTTTTGTAATGTGGCTACTAGAAAATCTAAAATTGCTTATGTGGCTTACATTCGTCACTGTGTATTTCTGTTACGCATTGTTGCTCTAGGGGGTGGTAGCAAAGGGAGTGAAAGGGACAGAGCACTTTGAGAAATGTTAAAAAGACGACGGGAGGGAGGCCAGGTACATTGGTGCACTCCGTTAATCCCAGCACTTTGGAAGGCTGATGTGGAAGATTTGCTTGAGCCCAGGAGTTTGAGACCAGCCTGGGCAACATAGCACAACCCCATTTCTACAAAAAGTTTAAAAATTATCTAGGTGACTGGGTACGGTGGCTCACGCCTGTAATCCCAGCACTTTGGGAGGCCGAGGCGGGTGGATCATGAGGTCAGGAGTTCGAGACCAACCTGACCAACATGGTGAAACCCTGTCTCTACTAAAAATATAAAAATTAGCTGTTTTTGGTGGCGCGTGCCTGTAATCCCAGCCACTCAGGAGGATGAGTCAGGAGAATCACTTGAACCCAGGAGGCGGAGGTTGCAGTGAGCTGAGATTGTGCCACTGCACTCCAGCCTGGGCAATAGAGTGAGACTACCTCTCAAAAATAAATAAATAAATAAAATAAGCCAGGCATAGTGGTGTGCCTGTAATCCCAGCTACTTGAGAGTGAGGTGAAAGGATCACTTGAACCCAGGAAGTCGAGGCTGCAGTGAGCCATGATGGTGCCACTGCACTCCAGCCTGGGTGACAGAGTGAAACCCTGTCTCTAAAAAAGATGGCAGGAGGGAATGAACATTTTTAATGTTTTAGTCTCCAGTACAGCCCTTTTAATTGAGTGATGATTTTCCATTTTATAGATAAACAGGGTCAGAAAGAGCAAGCAACTTCCCTGCAGTCACATAGTGACAAGCTGGACTTGTCTGACTAAAACCTGTGCTTTTGCTACTGTGCTCGTGGGTCTCTTGGACTTAGTGATGGGGATTTAAGGAGGAGAAAGGCAGGAGATAGAGCCAGGGTTCAGGATTTGGGGCTGGGAAGGTGTTAATAAAGTGTTTGGCTCAGGGCCTCAAAGCCTTTTGCTTGTGTGTGCATTTCTCACAGCCTCACATGCCCAGGCTGTTGGTGCTGGGGATTAGGCCTGGGGCTGCTGCTCCCTTTTAGAATTCTTGCCTGGCCTCAGAGGGGCCTGTATCTAGGAACCTCAGCAGAACCCTGCAAGGGCTGGCTGGGACCATTGGTGAGATGTGCCATGCCCAGGAGGCATGGACGAATATATGTTCCTTTTCAGTCCTGCAAGCGTGTGGGCTGTGATGAGGAACGCGTTGGCAGTCTTTAGATGAACGCTGCTCCTTTGGAACTTGCTGGATGTTAGCTTTCGGTGTGGCCTTAGGGAGTGGACTCTGGACTGCAGACACTGAACTAGAGGTTTCCCATTTGGAAATGAGGTCTTGGGACTGGATGATCTCTATGTTCTTTCTAATATTTCTTTTTTTTTTTTTTTTTTTTTTTGAGACGGAGTCTCACTCTGTCACCCAGGCTGGAGTGCAGTGGTGCAATCTTGGCTCACTGCAAGCTCCGCCTCCTGGGTTCACGCCATTCTCCTGCCTCAGCCTCCAGAGTAGCTGGGACTATAGGTGCTCGCCAGTACACCTGGCTAATTTTTTGTATTCTTTAGTAGAGACGGGGTTTCACTGTGTTAGCCAGGATGGTCTCGATCTCCCGACCTCGTGATCCGCCCGCCTTGGCCTCCCAAAGTGCTGGGTTTACAGGCGTGAGCCACCGCGCCCAGCAATATTTCTTTACTCATGTGATCTTTATGTTTCATTCATAATTTTAATTATAATGTTTCTAAGTTTATGTTTTGACTCAAGTAGTGATCATTACAGGCCGTCTTTGGGAATGCAGAATTCTAGTTTCACAGATCCTAAATATTGGATTGTTTTTATACATTTCATGATTTGACACCCTACATAGAATGGTTTTTTAAGGTACTAGCAAATAATATATGAAGGGAAAAGAAAGCATTCTTCCTGCAGCATCTCGAATATAAAGATTTTGTTATTTAGTATTAGATTCTAAAAATTATTTTGTATCCTCTGGATTTCTTTTTTTTTTTGAGACGGAGTCTCGCCTGCCACCCAGGCTGGAGTGCAGTGGCCAGACTTCGCTCACTGCAAGCTCTGGTTCCCCGGGTTCACGCCATTCTCCTGCCTCAGCCTCCTGAGTAGCTGGGACTACAGGCCTGCCACCTCACCGGGCTAGTTTTTGTATTTTAGTAGAGACAGGGTTTCACCGTTGTCAGCCAGATACCCTGACCTCCTGACCTTGTGATCCTCCCCGCCTCGCCTCCCAAAGTGCTGGGATTACAGGCTTGAGCCACCGCTGGCCTCGTGCCTCTGATTTCTTATAGATAAACCGTCGCCAAATGTCCTTCATCCATGTCGAAGCTAAATAATAATTAGTGCTTGATCTCACTATTCAAAGACACACCACTTTAATTTGGTGAGCCTCCTTTTAGTTTTTCATAGAGCTGTGATGCATGCTTACTGCATAATTGTGCATGTTGCTGCCTCCTCCTCCCAGCTTCCTGATGTGTCGTCTCAGGTCATCAGAAACTTCCAAAAGAAACAGCAATTTCTTTTTTTTTTTTTTCCTTTGAGACTGGGTCTCACTTTGTCACCCAGGCTGGAGTGCAGTGGCACAATCACGGCTCACTGTAGCCTTGACCTCCCAGGCTCAAACGATTTGTCTACTTCAGCCTCTTGTAAACAGCATTTTTATGGCTGTCTAATAACCCATCATATGAATATGGCTTAGATTGCCCAACTACAGCCTAATTTGGGGTTTTTATGTTTTCTTCTGTTCTTTGCCCCTATAATGTGGCAGTGAATATAGCCAAAACATTTTTCTGTATCATCAAGAGTCAGATGGGCATAACACGGTGAAACCCCTTCCTCATAAAAAATGCAATATGCAGGCGGTATGCCAGGTCTCATACTGGAGGTTGAGGCAGGAGAATGGAATTGGCAGCGTAAAGCAGCCGAGATTGCCACCGCACTCCAGCCCGGGCTTACTCAGCGAGACTTCTGTCTCACAAAAAAAATAAAAATAAAAATAAAACACTTTTCCCACACTTTGGCTTATTTCATTTCAAGCTTCTAAAAGTGAGATTAATGAGTCAGAAGGCATGACTATAAGGCTTTTTGTCAAATTGATTTCCTAAAGGGCAATTCATTATACTTTTTTTTTTTTTTTTTTTTTTGAGACGGAGTCTGGCTCTGTCACCCGGCTGGAGTGCAGTGGCCGGATCTCAGCTCACTGCAAGTTCTCCGGTTTTTACTTATTCTTCCTGCCTCAGCCTCCCTAAGTAGTTGGGACTATATATACCAAGGTTTTTGTATTTTTAGTAGAGACGGGGTTTCACCGTGTTCGCCAGGATGGTCTCGATCTCCTGACCTCGTGATCCGCCCGTCTCGGCCTCCCAAAGTGCTGGGATTACAGGCTTGAGCCACCGCGCCCGGCCCATTATACTTTTTCACCGCCATTGAGGTCAAGTGTCCTGGGAGTAGGAGTGTTGAACATGTAGAAAGTCACTTCAGTTCTGGAATTTATCTTGCTTTGCTTTGTTTTGTTATACTTTTTTGTCCTCTCCTGATGCTCACCTAGGGTCACACATTGCCTCTGGTTGTCATATGTCTTTCGTCTCTTTCAATCTAGAGCAGGGGTTCTCAATTAGGGAGTGGGCATTGGTCTCCTAGAGGACATTTGGAAATGTCTGGAGATAGTTTTGATTGTCACAACCAAGGGGGTGGCTACTGGCATCTAGTGATTAGAGGCCAAGCATGCTGCTAAACTTCTCACAGTACACAGGGTGTTCCCTTGCAGCATAAATATATCTGGCCCAAGACGTAAGCAGCTGAAAAGCCCCGATCTAGAACAGTCCTTTCACTTCCAGCCTGGGCGACAGAGCGAGACTCCATCTCAAAAAAAATAAAAGAAAATTGAAGTCAAAGTCATATAACATAGAATTAACCATTTTAAAGTATAAAATTTACTGCCTTTGGCCAGGCGTGGTGGCTTATGCCTGTAATCCCAGCACTTTGGGAGGCCAAGGAGGGCGGATCACAAGGTCAGGAGAGCGAGACCATCCTGGCTAACACGGTGAAACCCCGTCTCTACTAAAAATACAAAAAATTAGCCGGGCGTGGTGGTGCGCGCCTGTAGTCCCAGCTACTCAGAGGCTGAGGCAGGAGAATGGCGTGAACCAGGGAGGCGGAGCTTGCAGCGAGCCGAGATCGCGCCACTGCACTCCAGCCTGGGCGACAAAGTGAGAGTCCGTCTCAAAAAAAAAAATTTACTGCCTTTCAGTATATTCACAGTTTTGTGCAGTTACCATTTCTTTCTAGTTTCAAAACTTCTCATTACCCCAGAAGAACACCCTGCACCCATTAAGTAGTTTCCCCATGCCCCCTTCCCCCAACCCCTGGCAACCACTCATCTCCATTCTCTTTCTGTGGATGTTTGCCTACTCTGGACATTTCATATAAATGGAATCATATAACGTGGGCTTTTGTATTGGGCTTCTTTCTCTGAGCATGTTTTGAGGTTCATCCATGGGACAGCACGTGTCAGTACTTCATTGCTTTTGATGGCTGGATAATATTTCATTGTCAGCATTTGATAGGAATTTGGGTTGTTTCCACTTTTAGCTATGCTGCTCCGTACATTCATGTATGAGTTTCTGTGTGGATAGATGGTTCATTTCTCATGGTCTATACCTGGGATCAGAATTGCTGGATCTTTTGGTGTATGTTTAACTTTTTGAGGAACTGCCAGCCTTTTCTCACAGCAGCTACACCATTTTATATTCCTACCAGTAATGTACAAAGGTTCCAGTTTCTCCACATCCTTATCAACACTTATTTTCTACTTTTTTTATTGTAGTCAGCCCAGTGGGCATAAAGTGGCATCTCATTATGATTTTGATAAACATTTCCCTAATGACTACTGATTTCATTTGTATATCTTCTTTGGAGAAATATCTATTGAAATCCTTTGCCCGTTTTTGAACTAGGTTTGTCTTTTTATTGTTGAATTATAAAAGTTATTTATATATTTTGCCATATATATAAGTGTATATATATATAATTTTTTATTTTTTTATTTTTATTTTTTTTTTTTGAGACAGGGCCTCGCTGTCTCACCCAGGCTGGAGTGCAGTGGTGCAGTTGTGGCTCACTGGAGCCTTGACCTCCCGAGTTCAAGTGATCCTCTCACCTCAGCGCCCCCAAGTAGCTGGGACTACTGGCATGCACCACCATGCCTTGCTAACTTTTGTATTTTTTGTAGAGACAGAGTTTCGCCATGTTGCTGAGGCTGGTCTCAAACTTCTGAGCTCAGGCAGGCAATCTGTCCGGCTCAGGCAGGCAATCTGTCCGCCTCAGCCTCCCAAAGTGCTGGAATTACAGGCGTGAGCCACCATGCCCAGCCTACTTTATATATTTTGGACACTAGACTCTTACCGGATACATGATATGCAAATATTTTCTGCCATTCTATAGGTTATTTACTTTTTTATATTTATTTATTTATTTATTTTGAGATGGTGTCTTGCTCTGTTGCTCAGGCTGGAATGCAATGGCACAGCTCCTCTCACTGCAACCTCCACCTCCTGGTTTTAAGCGATTCTCCTGCCTCAGCCTCCCAAGTAGCTGGGATTACAGGTATTACTGCTGCACCACTGCCATCCACCATGATACTGGATATGCTAGCAAGGGTAATTAGGCAAGAAAACAAAATGAAAGGCATCCAGATCAGAAAGGAAAAGTAAAACTATCTCTATTAGCAGATGACATGATCCTACCAGGCGCGCCACCATGCCTGGCTAATTTTTGTATTTTTAGTAGAGACAGGGGTTTCACCATGTCGGCCAGGCTGGTCTCAAACTCTTGACCTCGTGATCTGCCCACCTCGGCCTCCCAAAGTGCTGGGATTGTAGCCATGAGCCACCGTGCCCAGACCTCTTTTTTATTTATTTTTTATTGAGACAGGATCTCACTGTGTCACTCAGGCTGGAGTGCAATAGCATGATCTTTGCTAAGTGCAGCCTTGGAACCTCCCAGGCTCAAGTGACCCTCTTGCCTCAGCCTTCTGAGTAGCTGTGACTACAGGTGCACACCACCATGCCTGGGTAATTAAAAAAAGAAATTTATAGAGATGGGGTCTCACTGTGTTGCCCAGGATGGTCTTGAACTCCTGAGCCCAAGCAATCCTGTCTCCTCAGCCTCCCAAAGTGCTGGAATTATAGGTGCGAGTCACCACGCCCAGCCACAAAAGATTTTAATTTTGATTAAGTCCAATTTACATTTTTGTTGCTTTTCGGTATAATACCTAAGAATTCTATTTTCTTTCTTTCCTTTTTTTTTTTTTTTTTTTCTTTTTTATTTTTTTGAGACAAGGTCTTGCCATGTTGCCCAGGCTGGGCTGCAGTGGCATGATCTTGGCTCACTGCAACCCCCACCTCCCAGGCTCGAGTGATCCTCCCACTTCAGCCCTCCGAGTAGCTGGGACTACAGGCATGTGCCACCACCAAACCTGGCTAATTTCTGTATTTTTTTTGTAGAGATGGTGTTTCACTGTGTTGCCCAGGCTGGTCTCAAACTCCTGGGCTCAAGAGATCCACCCAGCTCGGCCTCCCAAAGTGCTGGGATTACAGGTGTGAGCCACCGCTCCTGGCCAAGAATCCTATTTTCTTAAATTTCTTTCAGTGATGATTTGTAGTTTTCACAAGTCCTTGGTTAAATTTATTCCTAGTATTTTATTCTTTTGCCTCCTTTTGTAAATGGAATTGCTTTCTTAATCCCCTCTTTTGATTGTTCAATGCTGCTGTGTAGCAACTGATTTTGTCTGTTGATTTTGTACTTGGCAACTTGACTGAATTCGTATTTTAACTTCGGTGGGTGTATTTGTGGATTCTTGGGGATTTTCAGTAGGTAGGATCATGTCATCTGCTAATAGAGGTGGTTTTACTTTTCCTTTCTGATCTGGATGCCTTTCATTTTGTTTTCTTGCCTAATTACCCTTGCTAGCATATCCAGTATCACGGTGGATGGCAGTGGTGCAGCAGGCATCCTTGTCTTGTTCCTGATCTTAGGGGAAAGCTTTTGACCTTGGGCCATAAAGTGTCAAGTCAGCTGTGGGTTTTTGTAGTTGCCCTTTATCAGATTGAGGAAATTCCCTTCTATTCCTAGTTGGTTGAATGTTTTTATCTTGAGATATTAACTTATTTAAAATTTTGTTTTACTTTTTAATATAAAAACTTTGGTGTGTGTGTGTTTTATTCCAACCAGTGCTGATTCCTAAAGAAAAGCCCCCAATCACAGTTGTGGGTGATGTTGGAGGAAGGATTGCCATCATCGTGGTATGTAGACCTCTTTTATTATTTTAATTCTAGTATTTGCCGTTGTTATTCTGTTGATTGATTGATGACTTGATTGATTGATTTTGTGAGTCTTGCTGTCACCCAGGCTGGATTGCAGTGGTGTGTTTTCGGCTCACTGCAACTTCTGCCTCCCAGGTTCAAACGATTCTCTTACCTCAGCCTCCCAAGTAGCTGGAATTACAGGTGCCTGCCACCATGCTTGCCTAATTTTTGTATTTTTAGTAGAGATAGGGTTTCACCATGTTGGCCAGGCTGGTCTCGAGCTCCTGACCTCGTGATCTGCCCGCCTTGGCCTCCCAAAGTGCTGGGATTACAGGCGTGAGCCACTGCACCTGGCCGCCACTGCATTTAAAAAACAAAAAAAACTTTTTATTTTGAAGTAATTATAGATCCACAGGAAGTACGGGGAAATACACAGGGACCTCCTGTGTATTCATTGCCCAGCATCCTCCATCTTGCTTAACTATGGTACAATAACACAGCCTGGAAATTCTCAGTGCCACAGCCACAGAGGCCCTTCAGACAGCACCAGTTGTGCATGCAGTGTATATGTGTGTGTGTGTGTGTGTGTGTGTGTGCAGTCTTATCATGGGTAGCTTTGTGGAACCACCACCACAGTCAGGACACAGAATTGCTCCTTCACTGCAGGGCACCCTCATGCTTTCCTTCATAGCTACACCCACATCCTTCCCACCCAATCTGCAACCCCTGCTGTCTTTGTCCATTTTGTGCTGCTGTAACATGTAAGACTAGGTTGTTTATACAGAATAGAAGAAATTTATTCTCTAACAGCTCTAGAGGCTGGATGTCCAAATCATGGCACCAGCATTTGGTCTGGTGAGGGCCTTCTTGCTGCGTCCTCACATGGCAGAAGGACAAAAAGGAATGAACTTGTCTTCAGAAGGGCAGGAAAGAGGCGAACCCACTCCCACAAGCCTTTTTATAGCGACATGAATCCATTCCTCACAGCAGAGCCCTCACAACCTGAACACTTCCCCAAAAACCCCACCTCCCAACACTGTTGCACTGGGGAATACGTTTCCAACACATGAATTTTGGAGACACAAAAACATTCAAGCCATAGCACTGGCAACCCATGATCTGTCCTCTGTATTTCTAATTATTATTTCAAGAATGTCATATAAATGGAATCTATGGTTTATAACCTTTTGAGTTTTGGTTAACCTGCCATGATTACCCTGAGATCCATCCAGTTTGTTTTGTATATAAATATTTTATTCCTTCTTATTGCTGGGCAGTATCCCATGGCATAGAGGTACCAGAGTTTATTTGTTGAAGGATATTTGGATGATTTCCAGGTTGGAGCTATTATACATAAAACTCACTATGTACATTCATGTATGGGTTTTTGTGTGAACAGAGTTTTGATTTCTCTGGGGTAATTGCACTTATAAATGCAGTTGTTGGTTTGCATGGTAGTTGCAAATATAGTCTTATAAGAGACTGTCAAACTGTTTGCCAAGGTGGCTGTACCATTTTACTAGTAGTACTTTTTAAGTGTGTGTGTGTGTGTGTATTTTTGAGGGGGTATGGTCTGGGTCTGCTGCCCAGGTTGGAGTGCAGTGGCTTGATCACAGCTCACTGCAACTTCCACCCCATGGGCTCAAGCAATCCTCCTGCCTCAGCCTCCCAAGTAGCTAGGACTACAGGTACGTACCACCATGCCTGGCTAGTTTTTGTTTTTGTAGAGACTGGGTTTCACCATGTTGCTCAGGCTGGTCTTGAACGCTTGAGCTCAAGCAATCCTCCCACCTCAGCCTCCCAAAGTGCTGAGACTACAGATGCGAGCCACCACGCCTAGCCTTTATATGTATATTTTTGATCATAGTAACTTCAGTATGCAATAAAAGAGTAGAAACCACTGAACTGGATATTTTATTATTAAAAACAATAATCATTATTATTTTTTCCATTATAATAACATGTAAAAAACATATTTCCCATATGCTCAGTGGAGAAAATTTGGAAATAAGGAAGGTAGCAAGAAGCAGCAAGGGGAAAGAGGCAACCATAATTCTATTACCCAGAGTCGAAAACATCTTTTAACACTTTTTCTGTGCATTAAAAACAAAAAAAGAAAATCATATCTCCATCATTTCTGGTGCGATCTGCATTGTGACAGCACAGTGTTGGCCAGTTATGGTTCAGAAAACAGTGCTACCCCTGGGAGCCTGGAGTGTGGTGGGAGATAGCCCGAATAGTGAGTGGCAGGTGCTGTGCAGGAGGAGGCTCGTGTGAAAGTCCTGGAGGGATGCCATGGGGCACGGTGATGGGGACGTGGGGCTGTGCTGTCTGCACAAGGCCAAATGGAAGAGCAGATTTTTTGCAATAAATGTAGGCAGACCCTTTTTTTCCCCTGGTTGTCTAACCTATTATTGTAGAAGTGCTCATATACATTCTTTTCCATCTGTGCTTTGACAGGATGACATCATTGATGACGTCGACAGCTTTCTTGCTGCAGCAGAGACCCTGAAGGAAAGAGGTGCATATAAGATCTTTGTGATGGCAACTCATGGCTTGTTGTCTTCTGACGCCCCCCGGCTGATTGAAGAGTCTGCCATTGATGAGGTAACAGGGTCTGGGTGTGTTCGTGAGGACAGCTGCCTGGGCTTCTGGCACATCATGATCTTTAGTTACAGAGAGTAGGGACAAGACTGAGATTGTGGTTAAGAAAGGAATCAAGGGCTGGGCATGGTGGTTTATGCCTGTAATCCCAGCACTTTGGGAGGCTGAGACAGGCGGATTACCTGAGGTCAGGAGCCGGAGACTAGCCAACAGGGGGAAATCCCCTCTCTACTAAAAATACAAAAATTAGCCTTGCATGGTGGCGGGCACCTGTAATCCCAGCTACTTGGGAGGCTGAGGCAAGAGAATCGCTTGAACCCAGGGGGCAGTGGCTGCAGTGAGCCGAGATTGTGCCACTGCACTCTAGCCTGGACAACAGAATGAGACTCTGTCTCAAAGTAAATAAATAAATAATAATAATAGTAATGTATACAACTCATTAGTTTTTAGAATGCTTGGAGTTAGGCCGGGCGCGGTGGCTCAAGCCTGTAATCCCAGCACTTTGGGAGGCCGAGACGGGTGGATCACGAGGTCAGGAGATCGAGACCATCCTGGCTAACACGGTGAAACCCCGACTCTACTAAAAAATACAAAAAACTAGCCGGGCGAGGTGGCGGGCGCCTGTAATCCCAGCTACTCAGGAGGCTGAGGCAGGAGAATGGCGGGAACCCGGGAGGCGGAGCTTGCAGTGAGCTGAGATCCGGCCACAGCACTCCAGCCTGGGCGACAGAGCGAGACTCCGTCTCAAAAAAAAAAAAAAAAAAAAGAATGCTTGGAGTCGTGCAGTCATTACCATAGTTGATTTTAGAACATTTTCTTCTCCCTAGAGAGGAACACCATACCCATTAGCAGTCACTTCACATTTTCTCTCACTGCCATTAGTCCCTGGCAACCACTAATCTGCTTTCTGTCGCTCTAGATTTGTCTGTTCTGGACATTTCTTATCAATGAGATTACACAATGTGTGGTCTTTTGTGCTGGCTTCCTTCACTCAACATAATATTTTCAAGGTTCATCCATGTTGTAGCATGAATCAGTACTTCATTCCATTTTATGATCAAAGAATACTCTCTTACATGGATAGTCCACATTTTGTCTCTCTTTTCATATTTCATGTCGATAGAAATTTTTTCCGCTTTTTAACTTATGCATGGTGCTGCAGTAAACATTTGTGTACAGGTTTTTGTGTAGACATCTGTTTTCCCTTCTCTTGGATGCGTACCTAGGTTTAGTACTGCTGGGTCGTACAGTAACTTCATGTTGAAACTTTCAAGGAGCTGCCAGACTGTTTTTCAAAGCAGCCGCACCATTTTACATTCCTACAGCAGTGAGTGGGGGGTTCCAGTTTCTCTGCACGCCTCCAATACTTGTTATTATCTTTTTTTGCCATACCTGTCCTAGTGGGTGTGAGGTTATCAAATCTTAACCTAAGAAACACAGGCTGGGTGCAGTGGCTCACGCTTGTAATCCCAGCACTTTGGGAGGCTGAGGCGGGTGGATCACGAGGTCAGGAGATCGAGACCATCCTGGCGAACATGGTAAAACCCTGTCTCTATTCAAAACACAAAAAAATTAGCTGGGCATGGTGGCGGGCGCCTGTAGTCCCAGCTACTTGGGAGGCCGAGGCAGGAGAATGGCATGAACCTGGGAGGCGGAGCTTGTAGTGAGCCGAGATGGCGTCACCGCACTCCAGCCTGGGTGACAGAGCAAGACTCCATCTAAAAAAAAAAATTGAAACATTGACTTGAGACATAGATCCACTGTTTTCCCGTCATAGCGAGCCTCAGATTTGAGAAGCTATCACATTTCTAGACTAAACCATGAAGCTACTTGGCTTTGTGATGCTCTGGTTTTTTTTCTCTTGCTTCACAGGTAGTGGTCACTAATACAATTCCACATGAAGTCCAGAAGCTCCAGTGCCCCAAGATTAAAACTGTGGATATCAGCATGATCCTTTCAGAGGCGATCCGTCGGATCCACAATGGGGAGTCCATGTCCTACCTTTTCAGAAACATAGGCTTAGATGACTGAACAGCTTTCCTTTAGGAAAACTCCCGAGGGCCAAACTGGAAACATAAGAGTGACTGCTTGGTGGGATAGATTTCACAGGAACCGTCATGTTTATTCCTCCCTCTCCCCTGTAACCTCTCTTCTTGTTGATTCCTATGAAGATAGACCAACTTTTTATGTCGGTTTAGGTGTTCGTGAGTTTGGGGAGCCATTTTTATAAAAGAAAAACTTTATTCTCCTCTTTTGAAAAGGTAAGACCTTGTTTTAGTTTTAACTGTTTAAAAAATAACACTTGGAATAAGATTTGTAAGCTCACAAAGTCTTTTTCTGAAGTTGCTTGAGCCAAGTGCTTAAAAAGTTAATAAAATAAAATGATCTGTATGATACCTGCAGTTGAAAAGCCAAAAAGATTATACTGTCAAGTCCAGTAAATGACATTTTTAGAGATGCTTTTGTAGACAAGCATATGGAATATGTGATTGTATTTATTTTCCGCAACTAAAAAAGGAATAAAAACTTGTGTTTGTGTGTTTTTCTAAAACTTTGTGTTTTGGCAATCGTTTTATAACTAAAATAAAATGAAAGCTGAATCTACACACTGTGAATGTTGAAATGTTTATCAGCTTGTTTTCTCTTCTGCAGCATTGTGCGGGGATGCAGTAGCCTCCCAGAGATGTGTAATATTCTCTGTTCTGACAATTTGTCCAAGGCCCTGAAAGTTCCCGACGTGTTGTCATTTGACTGAGGAGGGAGAGGAGTTGGAATCTCAGGATGCAAGGCCGCAGGCAGCAGGGGAACCAGTGAGCACCATCTGCCATTGGTCTTGGTGTGGCTTTGCCTCTCTTCCACGGCTGGCTGTTCTCTGTCATGCTCTAGGGAGATGAGATGCTGGGAGATGCGTCCCAAAGGGCAAGTGACATGACCCTTGTTGCTATCAAGGGTCTAAATATCATCTGTCTTTAGCGTTTAGGACCCTGAACTTCCCCACAGAGTCCATTGGACTCTCCTCCCCTGGAGCACTGGCAATGGGGTTTACACCCACCTGTCCTCCCACTCAGCCTGACTTACGAAGGAAAATGTAGACTTGCTCATAAAAACTAATTTTTCTTCCTCCCCAAACACCTTAAACCTTTGCTTTCTGCTTTTCTTGTTAGAATCTGGAATAAAATAGTAGTTTATTTAGCACAAAATTAAGATCAGTCACCAGCCATGCTGGCCTTCCCTGTGCTCCACAGACAGCAGCGTGGCCCGTGGGCTTGCCCCAGTAGGCCAGGGCCTTGTTTGTGCAGAAGCACCAAGGGCTCTGCTTCTGGAAGCTGCCCAAGTATTCCATGGGCTCCTGCACCCCCAGCAGTGCCACCCTCACACCTAGTTTACTTCTGAGGAAACGGCTTTGGGGGAAAGGCGTTCTCTCCCCACGTTTTCAAATCCAGTTAATGATAGAGCTATTTACTTTGAAAAAGTGTCCTTGCTTTCTGTGAACCTGTTCCTAGAAATGAGGCCTCTCGATCTTCGGAATGAATTGGCTTAGGCCATGGGATGGGAGCTGGCGGCTTCTTTGCCAGGGCAGCTCTGTCCGTTGCAGGCTGGAGACCACCCAGTTTCTACATTTGGAAGAAGAGCTTTGGGAGCAAGGTGTCACCGCCCATGAGATTGGAGCCTGCCTGTGGTGCCGGGACCTCCCACTGTTGCTGTGAAATGAGCTGAAGAGGCTTCAGTAAGTCTCACAGCTCCAGCCTCTGCTGGGTTTGGGTTTGTTCCTACCTTCTGCTCTTTGGATGCTATCTAACCATTTGCTACTATAGATGACGGTTGAAGTCACCATGTGGTTTGGCTTTATAGCAAGTGACAGGCACTTCCTGAACAGCCATGGGGCGCCCCCTGGGGTGGCTGTGCTGACACAGTGGCCCTCCATGGTTTGGGAATGGCGGTGCGACACTAGCAGGGAGGACGGGTTCTGCTCCGGGTTCCTTGGAGATGCAGTGGACTCTCAAGCTCCTTCAGTGAGAGGTTTCCTCCTGCCACTGTGTCCAGGGAACTTTGACCTCCGTGGTTTTTCCTGGCATGTCATCCTTCATGAAGAAAAGTCATAGAATAAAAAGAAATAGATTACTGTGTGAGTTACAATGTGCATAAGCCTCTAAAACATTATGCTAAGTGAAATTAACCTGACACAGAAGGTCATATATTGTGTGATTCCATTTATATAAAATGTCCAGAATAGCCAAATCCCTAAAAACAGAAAGCAGATATGTAGTTACCAGGGGATGAGTAGATAGACATGTAGCTGATGTAGTTATCCAGGGAAGTGGTCCCCAGCCTTTTTGGCACCAGGGGCTGGTTTTATGGAAGACAATTTTTCCACAGATTGGGACAACCGGTGGGGGATGGTTTGGGGATGAAACTGCTCCACGTCAGATCATCAGGCATTAGATTCTTATAAGGAGTGTGCAACCTGGATCCCTTGCATGCACAGTTCACAATAGGGTTCTCACTCCTATAAGAATCTAATGCTGTCACTGATCTGACAGGAGGTAGTGCTCAGGCAGTAATGCTGACTTGCCTGCCGCTCACCTCCTGCTGTGCGGCCCATGGTCCTGGGGTTTGGAGACCCCTGACCCAGGGGATATAGTGGGTTATAGGGAGAAACTTCTTTTTTTTTTTCTTTGAGATGGAGTTTTGCTCTGTTGCCCAGGCTGGAGTGCAGTGGTGTGATCTCAGCTCACTGTAACCTCTGCCTCCTGGGTTCAAGCAATTCTCCTGCTTCAGCCTCCCGAGTAACTGGGACGACAGGCGCATGCTACCACGCCTGGCTAATTTTTTATATTTTTAGTAGAGACAGGGTTTCACCATATTGGCCAGGCTGGTCTCAAACTCCTGACCTCGTGATCCGGCCACCTCGGTCTCCCAAAGTGCTGGGATTACAGGCATGAGCCACCGCGCCTGGCCAGGGAGAAACTTCTTAATGGGCACAGGATTTTCTCTTGGAGCGACAGAAATGTTTTGGAACTAGAGAGAGGTGGTGAGTGCACAACATTGTGAATGCACTAAATGCCACTAAATTATTCACTTTTTATTTTATTATTTATTTTTTGAGACAGGTACTCACTGTCACCCAGGTTGGAGTGCAGTGATGCAATCGCAGCTTACTGCAGCCTCCCAGGCTCAAGCGATCCTCCCTCCTCAGCCTCCCAGGAGGCTGGGATCACAGGCATGTGCCACCATACCCAGCTAAGTTTTGTATTTTTAGTAGAGACAGGGTTTTGTCATGTTGTCCAGGTTGGTCTCGAATTCCTGGGCTCAAGCGATCCTCCCGCCTCAGCTTCCCAAGGTGCTAGGATTACAGGTGGCAGCCACGGCACCTGACTAAATTATTCACTTTAAAATGTTAATTTTATGTTTTGTGAATTTCTTCTTAATAAATTTCAGTTCCACATGTAAAAAGCTTGGGAGTTGTGACTCCAAGCTAACAACAAGTAAAAAGCTCAACAAACTGAAAATTCAACGCTACTTAGTTAGATCCATAGGAGAAGTGAGGTCATAGGGCAAACCACTGCTGCCATAATCAAAGAGACAGAAATGCAAACACTGAGAACAATGTACAGAAGTCTTTCCAGGAGCCAGAGTCAGGAAACCTGAACTGTAGTTGACAAATTGTTAGAGGCTAGGTGAGAACAAGTCTGAGAGTTAAAAACTTCAGGAGGACCCCATCATATGGGGACCCCATACTTTTGTGAATTTTACCTTCTCGAGAAGAATCCCCTTGAGCTTCCAGCAGGGAGACGGAAATAGGAATCATTCTGAAAGCTTCAGAGCACTGTGCTCTTCTTGACAAACTCTGCCCTCGGGAGAAGCTAGTTAACCAGAGCCTAACATTCTGGGGTTTTATCAGAGCCTAACTGAACTAGGAGAAGGGTAAAACCTAATTCTAGCCAGCTCTAACTTTCCATGTGGGAGAAGAGAAATACTCAACTAAAGCTCACCCTAGCCAACCATGTGGGAGAAGGCTAGTATCCAATCCCAGCCCACTCTCGCCATCCTTTCCTACCTAAGGGTAGAGAAGAAAATCTGAGAAAAGCTCAGTGACATTCACAGTCCAGAGGCACCGGCTCACCAGAAAAGACTGAGACCTAATTGTAGGACCTCCTCCCACACCTCACCACCACATCACTAAAGGCATATTTGTAGCAGTCCCTTTTACCCAATGCATCACTTCCAGCCATCAAGAAAAAAATTACAGGGCATGTTAAAAAGCAAAGAACAGTTCAAAGAGACAGAGCAAGCATCAAACCAGACCTGGCACAAGGGATGCTGAAATTACCAGATACGGAATTTTTTTTTTTTTTTTTGAGACAGAGTCTCACTCTGTATCACCCAGGTTGGAGTGCAGTGGCATGATCTTGGCTCACTGCAACCTCTGCCTCCTGGGTTCAAATGATGCTTGTGCCTCAGCCTCCCGAGTAGGTGGGATTACAGGCGCATGCCAGTTAATGCCCAGTTAATTTTTGTATTTTTAGTAGAGATGGGGTTTCACCAAGTTGCCCAGGCTGATCTTGAACTTCTGGCCTCATGTGATCTTCCCACCTCTGCCTCCCAAAGTGCTGGGATTACAGGCGTGAGTCACTGTGTCTGGCCAGACATGGAATTTTTTTTTTTTTTTTTGAGACGGAGTCTTGCTCTGTCACCCAGCCTGAAGTGCAGTGGCATGATCTTGGCTCACTGTAGCATCCGCCTCCCAGGTTCAAGTGATTCTCCTGCCTCAGCTCCCTGAGTAGCTGGGAATATAAGCGTGCGACACCATGCTAGGCTAATTTTTGTATTTTTAGTAGAGACAGGTTTCGCCATGTTGGCCAAGCCGGTCTCGAATGCATGACCTCAGGTGATCTTCTGCCCGACTCAGCATCCCAAAGTGTTGGGATTACAGGCCTGAGCCACCATGCCCAGTCAAGGAATTTAAAACAACTATGATTAAAATGCCAAGGGTTCTCATTAAGCAGACAGCATGCAAGAACAGATGGGCAATGAAAGCAGAAAGGTAGAAATCTTAAGAACAATAAAAAAATGCTACAGATAAAAACACTAACAGAAATGAAGAATGCCTTTGATAGACCTAGTAGTAGTCTGAACATGACTGAGCAGAGAACCTCTGAGCGTTAGAATATATATATATTTTTTTCTTTCGAGATGGAGTCTCACTCTGTCGCCCAGGCTGGACTGCAGTGGCGCGATCTCGGCTTACTGCAACCTCCACCTCCCAGGCTCGAGCAATTCTCGCACCTCAGCTTCCCAAGGAGCTGGGATTACAGACATGCACTATCATGCCCAGCTAATTTTTGTATTTTTAGTAGAGACGGGGTTTCTCCATGTTGGTCAGGCTAGTCTCGAACTCCCAACCTCAGGTGATCCACCCGCCTCGGCCTCCCAAAGTGCTGAGATTACAGGTGTGAGCCACAGCGCCTGGCCTCACTTTAGAATATCTTAATAGAAACCTCCAAAACTGAGAAGCAAAGAGAACAAAGACAAAAAAAAAAAAAAAAAAAAAAAAAAGAATATGTGGAGCAATTACAAAAGGTGTAACATACATGTAAATGGGAATAGCGGAAGGAAAAGAGAGATAGGAAGAAAAGAAATATTACACTGCAAGTTTCCTCAAATCAATGTCAGACACCAAACCACAGATCCAAGAAGGTCAAAGAACACTGAGCAGGATAAATGACAAATGAAACAAAACAAAAACCCTGCACATTAAGTATGACATTTTCAAATTACAGGAAATCAAAGACAAAGGAAAAAATCCTGAAAGAAGTCAGAGGAAAAGAAAAAAATCTGAAAGAAGTCAGAGGAAAAGAAAAAATCTGAAATAAGTCAGAGGAAAAAAGTATGTTACCTATAGAGAAGCAAAGACAAAAATGACATGTGACTCCTCAGAAATCATGCAAGAAGCAAAAGAGTGGAGTGAAATATTCGAGTGTTGAAAGAAAAACACTACCAACCTAGAATTCTGTACCCTGTGAAAATATCCTTCAAATGTGAATGAGAAATACTTCCTCGGACAAAGAAAAATTGAGATAATTTATTGCCAGTAGACCTGCCCTGTAATAAATAAATCCTTTTTTCTTCTTTTTTTCTTTCTTTCTTTTTTTTAAAATTTATTATTATTATTATTTTTTTTTTTTTTTGAGACAGAGTCACACTACTCTGTTGCCCAGGCTGGAGTGCAATGGCGCGATCTTGGCTCACTGCAGCTTCCACCTCCTGGACTCAAGCAAGGATCCTTCCACCTCAGCCTCCTGAATAGCTGAGACTACAGACACTTGCCACCATGCCTGGCTAATTTTTTTGTATTGTTTGTGGAGACAGGGTTTCTCCGTGTTGCCCAGGTTGGTCTCAAACTCCTGTCCTCAAGCAATCTACTCATCTTGGCCTCCCAAAGTGCTGGAATTATAGGTGTAAACCACCGTGCCTGGCCATAAATTCTTTTAAGGAAATAAGGAAAATAATATAGATCAGAAATTTGAATCTACACAAAGAAAGAAAGAACATCAAAGAAGGAATAAATTCACATGACTTGAGCTTATACCTATGTCTTCTGCACAGATTAGGTAATGGAACACTAAACCTTTTTTTTTTTTTTTTTTTTTTTAGACGGAGTCTGGCTCTGTCCCCCAGGCTGGAGTACAGTGGCACGATCTCAGCTGACTGCAAGCTTCATCTCCCGGGTTCACGCCATTCTCCTGCCTCAGCCTCCCGAGTAGCTGGGACAACAGGTGCCCGCCACCACGCCCAGCTAATTTTTTTAGAATGGTGTGAACCCGGGAGGTGGAGCTTGCAATCAGCCGAGATGACGCCATTGCACTCCAGCCTGGGCAACAGAGTGAGACTCCGTCTCAAAAAACAAAACAAAAAAAATAGAAAGAACTTTAGGACAGGCATGGGGGTTCACACCTGTAATCTCAGGCTGAAGTGGGAGGATTATTTGAGCCTATGAGTTCGAGACCAGCCTGGACAACACAGGGAGACCCTGTCTCTATAAAAAATTTTAAAATTAGCCGGGGCTGGTGGTGTGCACCTGTAGTCTCAACTACTCTGGAGGCTGAGGTAGGAGGATTGCTTGAGCCCAGGAGGTGCAGGTTGCAGTGAGCTGAGATCACACCACTGCACTCCAGCCTGGGCAACAGAGCAGGACCCTGTCAAAACACCAAAACAACAACAACAACAAAGCAAAAAGCAAAAAAAAAACCAATAAGAAAACAATTTTAAAATGTGTGAAAGATCTTCTCAGACATATCATTGAATAAAATATAAAGATGGCAGATAAGCATATGAGATGCTCGACATTACATGTCATCATGGAATTGCAAATTCAAACAACAGTGAGACACCACTGCAAGCCTATTAGAGTGGCCAAAATCCAGAACACTGACACCACCAAATGCTGGGGAGGATGTGGAGCAACAGGAACTCTCATTCACTGCTGGTGGGAATGCAAAATGGTATAGCTACTTTGTTGGGATTTTTTTTTTTTTTTGAGACAGTGTCTCGCTCTGTAGCCCAGGCTGGAGTGCAGTGGTGCCATCTTGCTCACTGCTACCTCTGCCTCCTGGGTCCCGGTTCGAGCAATTCTCCTGCCTCAGGAGGCAGAAGTTGCAGTGAGTCGAGATCGTGCCACTGCACTCCTGCCTGGGCGGCAAAGTAAAACTCTGCCTGAAAAAAAAATATGTAAAAATGGACAATAACAAGTATTCGTGAGAATGTGGAGAAACTGGGTGCCTTGCTGGTGGGAATGTAAAGTGGTGCAGCTCTTCTGGAAGACAGTTTGGCCAATCCTCAAAGTTTAACATAGAATTACCACACAAGCCAGCAATTCCACTCCTAAGTGTATGCCTAAAGGAATTGAAAGCAGGGCTTCTTCCAAAGTACCATTAGAAGTAAAAAAAAAAATTCGGCTGGGCGAGGTGGCTCACACCTGTAATTCTAGCACCGTGGGAGGCTGGGGTGGTGGACCACTTGAGGCTAGGAGTTTAAGACCAGCCTGGCCAACCTGGTGAAACGCTGTCTCTACTCAAAATATAAAATTTAGCCTGTAATCCCAGCCACTTGGGAGTCTGAGGCATGGGAATCACCTGAGTCCGGGAGGTGGAGGTTGGTTGCTTTGAGGCGAGACTGTGCTCCTGCACTCCAGCGTAGGTGACAGAGTCAGATTCTGTCTCAAAAACAAAACAAAACAAAAGCAAATGTTTTTAATTTAAAAAAAAAATTTAAAAAGGAAGCAGGGTCTCCAAGAGATACTTTCACCCCAGTGTTCATAGCAACTTTATTCACAATACACAAAAGGTAGAAAAAACTCAGATATCCATGCAATCGATGAATTGATAAACGAACTATGGCATACACGTACAGTTGACAATTATTCAGTGAGAAGACAGAGCAAAGCGCCGACACACACTACAACATGGATGAACTGTGAAAACATCCTAAGCGAAAGCACCCAGACACAAAAGACCACGTATCGTGTGATTCCACTTACATAATATACCTGTTTCGGAAAAACTTCCAAACCGGGTTTTACCTTTGCTCTCACACTGCAACAAACGCAGAAGACTTTTGTGACCAAATGTGGGGATGTCTCCCCACCAATAAACAAGCAATCAATTCTGCAGCAGACACCAGCAAGGTGCCCTCCAATTCAATTCTAACACAACATACCCAGGGTGAGGGCTCAGTTCCCAAGGCTGACTCCTCCTTCCCACCAGTCCGGGCCTCTGGAACTTCTGATCCACAAGCTTCAAGTTGGGTAACCACAGCCCCCTCTTTGGATTCAATTAATTTGCTAGAGCGGCTCACAGAACTCAGTGTAACACTTACTTAGGAGGCTTACTGGTTTATTGGGAAGGGTATTTTAAAGGATACAAAGATAGCCAGATGAAGAGATACACAGGGTGAGGTCTGTGTTTTAATTTAATTTAATGTAACTTAATTTAAGAGAGCACTGTTTTAATTTAATTTAATGTAACTTAATTTAGGAGAGCTAAGTAATTAAACATGAGGCCAAAGTACATAAGAAAGTGGCAGTCTTTTATTGCAAATATGCACACACTCTCGGGCGAAGTTCTCTGGTCCTCAGGTGTGGGGGGCCAGGGAAGTCGCGCCCGCGCTCTCGGGTGATCTTCTCCGGTCCACAAATGCGGGGGCCGAAGAAGTCACGGCGGCTCCTGCCAGTGGCAGACTTTTATGCATTGGTACTGGAAGGGGGAGGGCAGTGGGCAGGATAAGGGCGTGATAGGGGCGTCTCCGTAGGCGTGGCCGGGTAAGTTTCGCTCTCTTCGGATTGACATCACCTGGCGCATGCTTGGTTGATCTGCATCTTCCCGGGGCGGGCTGCATTTTCCCGCGCGGGAATGTTGGTGAGGAAGAACTCGGAAGCAACATGGATTGTGCCTTCTTGTTCACCTTCCTCCATCTTGTCCTTTTTCCTTCACCCAAACAGTCTGGAAGGGTCCTGAGCACAGGAGCTTCTGTCCCTGCAGTTGGGGAGTGCCACCCTCCCAGCACTGGAGATGAGTTCTCCTTCACCTTCCTGCCTGCCTCCACGTGTTCAGCCATCTGGCAGCTCTCTGGACCTAGTCTTCTTGGGTTTTTCTGAAAGCTTCCTGAGATCAGCATTCCTTCCCCCAGGGTGTGGGGCAGGACCCACTCTGGAATGAGGATTGTATGACCTACAATTAGAAAGGCAGGGGAAGATTAGAGGCCGCCTTGGGGCAGGCGAGAGGAGGGCAGGAGAAGGTCAGAGAGATTCTGTTTCCTGAGGCCTGACATGCCAGATGTGATAACAGTAGAATGTAGCAAGGGCTATGGAGTTGAGTCAGGAACCCTGGGTGGAAACCTATGTATATATACAACACCACAACACTAGGGAAGGCAACTCCTACATACCTGTGATACCACAACACCAGAGAAGGGCAAATCCACAAAGAGGGAAAGTAGACTGGTGGCTGCCAGAGGCTTGGGGAGGGGGAATGAAGAGTGATGCTTAATTGGTACAAGGTTTCATTGGAGGGGTTGAAAAATGTTGGAATAGGCCGGGCGCGCTGGCTCATGCCTGTAATCCCAGCACTTTGGGAGGCTGAGGTGGGTGGGTCACCTGAGGTCAGGAGTTCAAGACCAGCCTGGCCAACACGGTGAAACCCTGTCTCTACTAAAAATACAAAAATTAGCCAGGCGTGGTGGTGCATGCCTGTAATTCCAGCTACTTGGGAGGCTGAGGCAGGAGAATTGATTGAACCCAGGAGGCGGAAGTTGCAGTGGGTCGAGATCATGCCATTGCACTCCAGCCTGGGTGACAGAGCAAGACTGCGTCTCGAAAAAATTAAATAAATAAAAAGAAAAATGTTGGAATAGGTAATGGCGATGTGTGCACAGCATTGTGAAGGTGCTGGAAGCCACAGACTTGTACACTTTAAAGGGGTTAAAATGACAGATGTTATGTTAAGTTCTCCCTCGATAATGATAAAAACATTATGTTAGTGTTCTCCCTCGATAATGATTTAAAAGAAAAAAAAAAAAAAGGAATAGGCGGGCCAGGCGCCGTGGCTCACGTCTGTAATCCCAGCACTTTGGGAGGCTGAGACAGGCAGATCACGAGGTCAGGAGATCGAGACCATCCTGGCTAACACGGTCTCTACTAAAAATACAAATAAAAAATTAGCTGGGCATGGTGGCGGGCACCTGTAGTCCCAACTATTTGGGAGGCTGAGGCTGGAGAATGGTGTGAACCCGGGAGGTGGAGCTTGCAGTGAGCCCAGTGCAGTGCCACTGCACTCCAGCCTGGGCGACAGAGCGAGACAGAGCGAGACTTCGTCTCAAAAAAAAAAAAAAAGAAAAGAGAAAGAAAAGAGGCTTCTGGGATTGAAGGGCCTCAGCGGCCCCAGCATCTGAAGATTCCTCAGTTCCCTGGGCTCCTTGGACCTCCTGCAGTGATGTGGTGAGGGGAGACCCTGTGTCGGTCACGGAGGAGCGGGGTGGCGGGGGGGTGGGGGCAGATACTACTGTGTCATGTGGTGGCACAGCCACGAGCCCAGCAGGGCCAGGGAGGCCCAGAAGAGGGAGGAGCCAAGGAAGCCTTCACAGAGACAGTGATGTCTCAGTACCATCTTGAAGGATGAGTACCAGTTCACCAAGCAGACTGAGAGGTAGGGGGACTTGAGGACACCCAGGGAGGAACTGGGGGCAGCAGGAACTAGAGCTGGGTGGGGGCAGGGCCAGGTTCCAGGGCCCCTGGTGCCGAGCCCAAGGCCTTGCATTCAATCTCTGGAGCAGTAAAGGCCGTTGAAGGTAAGTTTGAAACAGGCGTGTCATGTCCAGGGTTAGGCTTTTAGGGTGTTCTGACATCCTGTGCGTGGTGGTCAGATTCAAAAGGATAAGACTGGAGGCCGGTGATCCGTCCCTCCCCGCCTGTGCTGGGCGCCTGGTCTGCATCGGTTCCGTTACCTCCCAGCAGCCCTTCCCGGCTGCCTTCACTTCCCTCCACTCTGCTGCTCTGCTGGCTGAGCTCCGGGTTCTCCCATCCAGGTGTCCACTTGACCACTCCCCTCGAGGGCCTGAGGCTGGACAGTCCAACCTCCATCACTGCCCGCCCAAACCCACCCTCTCCCCAGGCTCACTGGGCTTGGCTGGGACCCCAGGGGCTGAGGGGGGCGGTCATTCATTCCCACTGAATACCTGTCATGAGCCATGCTGGGTGTTAGAGTTTAATATTAAAAGGGCAGATTCAAGAGCTGGACAATTTGGGTTCAAAGTCCTCCTCTGTCTCTTAGTTGCTGTGTGACCTCGAGCAAGTTCCTCTCTTTCTCTGTGCCTCAGATTTTCCATCCTTCAAAGAGTTGGGAGAGTTGAGGGTGGACCATGCGTGCACACATGGGACCGCTCAGTAGGTGTCCGTAACCGTGGTAAAGATGAGGCTGTGGGCTGGCCCCTGGGGTCCCAGCCGAGCCCACTGAGCTTTGGGAGGTGGGGGGTTGGATGGGGAGTGATGGAGGGTGGACTCTCAAACCTGAAGCCCTCAAGGGGAGTGGTCAAGAGGGTACCTGGATGTGAGAACGTGGTACTCGGCCAGCAGAGCAGCGGCGTGGAGGGAAGTGAAGGTCACCTGGAAGGGCTGCTGGGAGGTGACCAACCAACGCAGATGCAGGTGCCCAGGACAGGTGGGCAGGTGAGCATTCCGGAAATGGTTGTCCAGGACCCACCACCCTTCACAAAGCACCTGGCAACACTGTCCTTGAGCCTCCCTATCAGTGGCAGGAACCTGCCTGACCTGGCTGGTGAGGGGAGCCCAGGCAGGGTCGGGGGCACCCCTGGGGGTCAGCTTGCTGGTCTAAACCAAGGCCAAGGTCAGAGGTCTTACAAAAAAGCCCAACCCACACCAGAGCGTAAAAAGTGATAACTTGGGCCAGACACAGTGGCTCACGCCTGTAATCCCAGCACTTTGGAAGGCTGCTTGAACCCAGGAGTTTGAGAACAGCCTGGGTAACATGGTGAGACCCTGTCTCTACAAAAAAACACAAAACTTTGCTGGCTATGGTGGTGCATGCTTGTGGTCCCAGCTACTTGGGGGGCTGAGGTAGGAGGATCGCTTGAGCCCAGGAGGCTGAGACTGTGATTGCACCACTGCACTCCAGCCTGAGCAATAGAGCCAGACCTTGTCTCAAAAAAAAAAAAAAAAAAAAAAAGTGATAATTCTCCTTTCTCCTCTCCTTAGCAGTTTGGTGTGTGTCCTTCAAAACACTGTGACTGTTCAGTACCTTACATTGTACATAATGAGAGGATAAACATGGATATAGATCTATATTCTGTAGCTTGCTTTTTTCACTTACAAGTATATCATCCTTGGCCGGGTGCGGTGGCTCAAGCCTGTAATCCCAGCACTTTGGGAGGCCGAGACGGGCGGATCATGAAGTCAGGAGATCGAGACCATCCTGGCTAACACGGTGAAACCCCATCTCTACTAAAAAATACAAAAAACTAGCCAGGCGAGGTGGCGGGCGCCTGTAGTCCCAGCTACTCGGGAGGCTGAGGCAGGAGAATGGCGTAAACCTGGGAGGCAGAGCTTGCAGTGAGCCGAGATCCGGCCACTGCACTCCAGCCTGGGCGACAGAGCGAGACTCCGTCTCAAAACAAAACAAAACAAAAAACAAGTGTATCATCCTTCCATGCCATTATATAAAGCCACCTCATCTTTTCAATGGTCATGGTGTTGCATGGTTTGGAGGTCTCATAATTCACTCACCACCTTCTCTGGGTGGTTATGTAGGAAATTTCCAAACTTTTTGGCTGCCCTGAGCACCCTTGCCCTTGCAGCTTGGGACTGTTGGGGAGTGTTTCCATCAGGGCAGACAGGCAGACAATACTTAGCAGGAATAAATGATCAGTCTTGTGCTTATTGCAAAAGCAGGAGCAACAGATAAGCTGGAACTAGACCTGGCAGGCAGGCAGAGAGAGGCCCTGGAGGGGTTCGCTGCAAGCTGCCACAGATGACCGTGGGCTCCCTTCACTCACGTGCGGTCCGTTCCAGTGCTGCCCAGCTCATCCCACGGTTGGTCATGCCTTGGTCACAATTCTGAAACACTTAAGAAAGAAACTCATAAACTCATAGATGTCCCCCATACACAAGATACAAATGGCTCCAGTCATCCCGCTTAGGCTCCGCTGACCCCTCCACGTCCCGTTCCTGGTTCTTATGAGTCTGAGGGACTTCTTCTGGGGATGGAAGCGGCTTAAAGGGGGGTGGTACGGATGACTTCTCAGCTAGAAGGATCTCCATCTTTCTTTTTTTTTTTTTTTTTTTTTTGAGACAGAGTCTCGCTCTGTCGCCCAGGCTGGAGTGCAGTGGCCAGATCTCAGCTCACTGCAAGCTCCGCCTCCCGGGTTTACGCCATTCTCCTGCCTCAGCCTCCCGAGTAGCTGGGACTACAGGCGCCCGCCACCTCGCCTGGCTAGTTTTTTTTGTATTTTTTTAGTAGAGACGGGGTTTCACGGGGTTAGCCAGGATGGTCTCGATCTCCTGACCTCGTGATCCGCCTGTCTCGGCCTCCCAAAGTGCTGGGATTACAGGCTTGAGCCACCGCGCCCGGCCAGGTCTCCATCTTTCTTGGGGTGAGTGAAAAGGTGACCCTGCTGGGTCAGGTGGGGTGGGAATGTGGGTGTGATTGGGTTCCAGGTGGCATTTCATCTTCCGCAGACATGGCTGGGCTTGTTTGGTACTTCTCCCTCCATGTCCTCTGCCACCACCCTCCTCCTGTTCCCGTCCTTCAACAAATCAGTCTCAGGCCCTTAAGAGCACCTTTGGCCGGGCGCGGTGGCTCAAGCCTGTAATCCTAGCACTTTGGGAGGCCGAGACAGGCGGATCACAAAGTCAGGAGATCGAGACCATCCTGGCTAACATGGTGAAACCCTGTCTCTACTAAAAAATACAAAAAACTAGCTGGGCGAGGTGGCGGGCGCCTGTAGTCCCAGCTACTCGGGAGGCTGAGGCAGGAGAAGGGCGTGAACCCGGGAGGCGGAGCTTGCAGTGAGCTGAGATCCGGCCACTGCACTCCAGCCTGGTCGACAGAGCGAGACTCCGTCTCAAAAAAAAAAAAAAAAGAGCACCTTTACTGGTGCTTTCTTTCCCCAGGCATTTTTTTCTCTTTTTTCATTGTTTTTTTTTTTTTTCCCTTTAAACTCAGGGGCAAAAATCCCTAGGACTTTTGATCCAAAGATGGCAATTATCACTAAGTGGTTTATTTCCTTCTGAGACCTAGCCAAGGCTCTCAGAGCCAATGCTGCTGGTACAACTACTCTATCTTAATGAGATAGGTTGGATAAGTGTGGATCCTTCCAGCTGGGTCCTTCTGATCAGTGCAAAGCAGTCTTTTATTTTATAACACATTCTGAGCAATGGCTTGGGAAGTAAACACCATCTGAGACTGGCTGGCCGGAGGCAAAGGGAGATGGCAGGCAGTTGAGCCTGCCTGTGGGTTCTCTCAGCAGTGACTTCCTTTTTCCCTTCCTTCTTCTACCTAGCCCTGTATGTGAGGGGATTAACTGGGTTTTTTTGTTGTTGTTGTTTGTTTTGTGAGATGGTGTCTCCCTCTGTCACCCAGGCTGGAGTGCAATGGCGCAATCTTGGTTTGCTGCAACCTCTACCTCCTGAGTTCAAGCAATTCTCCTGTCTCAGCCTCCCAAGTAGCTGGGATTACAGGCACGTACGACCATGCCCGGCTAATTTTTGTAATTTTAGTAGAGACGGGGTTTCGCCATGTTGGCCAGGCTGGTCTCAAACTCCTGACCTCAGGCGATGCACCCGCCTTGGCCTCCTAAAGGCATGAGCCCCCCAAAAGCATGAGCCACTGCGCCTGGCCGAGGTGATTAATTTTTACCTGCACCTCAGGGTTATCCAGTAACAGGCTGGCTGGGTTTGCAGGCCAGCGTGTTCCTGGTGGCAGTCGCTCACTCATTAACACTTCTGGAAGTGTTGCTTGTCCGGTTAAACTGCAAATGCTTTGCAAAGTCATGTCACTGAGCAGAGGTGTGAGACTGCCAGCCAGCCCTGCTGTGTACACTGATAGAATTAGTGAGCAAGCATCCCACTCTGATGGAATCCAAATGGAACTGTCACTGTCACTGCGGTGGAGACGGTGGGGCCACATCTGCACTGAAACCCGCTCTGTGTCTTCAACGGCTGTGTAACGGCGGATGGCCATTTCCTTGAGTGGGATGAGACATTGCCTACTCGGTGTGGCTGCTGTGAGCGTGAAATGGGATCATGTGCAGAACAGCCATGCATGGTCCTTGGTGTTTGATAGACATTGGGTCCCTCTGTGGTCCCAAGCAGACACTGGGGGCGGGGGCTGAATGGATGGTCAAGTTGAGGGGCTTGGGGCTGTTTCACTGGTCTAGAAAAAGACAGCAGAAACGTTGGCAGCAGGACTTTATTGTCCAACACAGGGCTGTCTCTGAGCCTGAGCTGTGTTGGCTGGAAGTGAGCCATAATGCGGGTGTCACCCTCCCAAACCCTGCTCAGTCCACTCACAGCCCGATGGCCAAGGGAGGACATGGCTGCCCACCACGGCAGTGTCTTCAGAGGTAAGGCATTCGTCCCGACGCTCTATGCTTCTTATACAAATTAGATATAGCTGAAGCCACCCATTAAGCAACCCAGCCTTTCTGGGACTATTTGGGTTGCCCCTGGGTCCACTAAACACAGTTAATTTTCCCCAAGCCCCCTCCAAGTTCAAGGATGTGGGGAAAAGAAAGAGATCAGCCTGTTACTGTGTCTATATAGAAAGAAGTAGACATAAGAGACTCCATTTTGTTCTGTATTTGAGATGCTGTTAATCTGTGACCCTACCCCCAACCTTGTCCTTGCAAGAGACATGTGCTGTGGTAACTCAAGGTTTAATGGATTTTGGGCGTGCAGGCTGTGTCTTTGTTCCTAGAAAAGCTAGGTATTGTCTAAGGTTTATCCCCATGTGATAGGATGAAACAATGCTGCTAAAAGGTTTATCTCTAGGCACAGGATTTTCCTTTAAACTTATTCATGTCACAGAGATCCTTGTTCTTACGTCTTACTGCTGATTTCCTCCCTAAAAACGATCCTATTGTCCTGCCACTCCCTTATCTTTAAGATGGTAAAGATAATTATCTATAAATACTAAGGGAACTCAGAGACCGGTGCCGGCGTGGGTCCTCTGTAAGCTGAGCGCCGGTCCCCTGGGCCCCCGCTTTTCTTTTTTTTGAGACGGAGTCTTACTCTGTCGCCCAGGCTGGAGTGCAGTGGCCGGATCTCAGCTCACTGCAAGCTCCGCCTCCCGGGTTTATGCCATTCTCCTGCCTCAGCCTCCCGAGTAGCTGGGACTACAGGCGCCCACCACCTCGCCCAGCTAGTTTTTTGTATTTTTTAGTAGAGACGGGGTTTCACTGTGTTAGCCAGGATGGTCTCGATCTCCTGACCTCGTGATCCACCCGTCTCGGCCTCCCAAAGTGCTAGGATTACAGGCTTGAGCCACCGCGCCCGGCCTCCCCGCTTTTCTTTCTCTGTACTTTGTCTCTGTGTCTTATTTCTTTTCTCAAGTCTCTCGTTCCACCTAACGAGAAACACCCACAGGTGTGGAGGGGCAGGCCACCCCTTCAAAGGAGGCTCCCTCCCCTCCTCCTCCCACTCGCTTCTCCCAGCCTCCCTGACTCCTACGCTCTGGGATCTGCTCCCCACCATGGGATGAGGAAGCCGAACGGCATGGTGACGCAGCTGCCCTGCACGCAGCCACACCATGGGCTGGAGATGCCACTGTCCGCTCGGTTTAATGATCAATTAGCTCCCTGCCAGGAAGTCCTTTCTGACCTGGTTTGCCCCTCAGTCCCTCGGGCTCGGACCTAGTGCCTGCAGCAGGACAGCCATGGCCGCCAACTCCACCAGCGACCTCCATGCTCCCGGGACGCAGCTAAGCGTGGCTGACATCATTGTCATCACCGTGTATTTTGCTCTGAATGTGGCCGTGGGCATATGGGTAAGGGGAACTGTGGTGGTGGCGGCCAACTGGGCTCTCAGGGCGGGTGCTTGGGATGGGAACCGGGGTCCAGCATGTCCCTGTGGTGTCAGCATTGGTCCCACCTGGTGGCCTGGTGATCCTGTGGTCCTCCCAGCCTGGGGCAGATTTGCTTGGAGACCTTGACCAAGCCCCTTTCTCTGTTTGGGTAATGGCGTCTCCATCTGTAAAGTGAGGAGAAGGAAGGTCTCTGTAACAGGTAACTGGGCTTTTGTGCTGCTGCCCAGGTGGAGTCCTTGGGTGTGGCCATCAGCCTCCTGGTCCCAGTCTCCATGGTGTCAGTGACTCCCATCTGCTTGAACAACAGGCTCCCAGGGATTCCCTGGCTGCACCCAGAGCTGCTGGATCAGAATCCGGAGGAAGGGAGGGCCCTGGGAGCTAGCGGTCTTTATTTTTAACAAGCTCCCTGGGATTCACATCCTGTGGCCTAGCTCAAGATCATAAGCCGGTCCTTTCTCCTTTCGTAAGAGTGAGAAGTGAGCAGTGATCTGACCCCACGCACAGATTCCAGGCGCAGCGGGGCCCTTGGAGACAGGCTGTGTCATGTGCAGATGGAGAAGCCAAGGCTCTGGCCCTGCGGCGAGGGAAGGGCTCCTCTTTGGTCTATCGTGGAAGCCTTCCTGAGGGAAGGTGGACACAGCCTGGTCCAGGTCACCTGCTCCATGCTTAGTGCCTGGAGGTTGGGCTCCACTTCCTTAGTCCCAGAGGTCCCCAGGCTGGCATCCCTGAGCCCTGACAGTCTCCTGGGGAGAATGAGTACTCCTTCTTCTTCTTTTTTTTTTTTTAACTGAGACGGAGTCTAGCACTGTCACCCGGGCGGGAGTGCAGTGGTGCTATCTTGGCTCACTGCAACCTCCACCTCCTGGGTTCAAACAATTCTCCTGCCTCAGCCTCCCAATTAGCTGGGATTACAGGCGTCCACCACCACGCCCAGGTAATTTTTTGTATTTTTAGTAGATACAGGGTTTCACCATGTTGGCCAGGCGGGTCTCGAACTCCTGACCTCATGATTTGACCGCCTTGGCTTCCCAAAGTGCTGGAATTACAGGCGAGAGCCACCGCACCCGGCCGAGTATCCCTTCTTATCTACCATAACCCCTGGCCTAAGCACGAAGGCCTGGCAAACAGGAGACTGGTCACGTCCCCTTAGTTTTCTGGGCCTCAGTGTTCTGATCTGTGACATGGAGACACCACCTACCTGGGGTGAGGTCTGCTATCAAGAGGCCCGCACAGGACCAGACCTTGCTGCTGCCATTGGTTCTACAGTGGTAGTGGTGGTGGTGGTGGTGGTGGTTGTAGCAGTGGTGATTATAATAGTAGCAGCCACAGTCATTAAAATTAATTATCACAGGTTGGATTTCAAAAATCTAAATCCTAAAATCTGAAACATTTTGAACATCAACATGATGCTCAAAGCAAGTGCTCATTGGAGCATCTCAGATTTTAGATTCTTGGGTTGGGGATGCTTCACTGGCAGGTATTCTGCAAATATCCCCAAATCTGAAAGAGTCTGAAATTCAAAACTCTTCTGGTTCCAAGTATTTCGGATAAGGGCTCCTCAACCGGTATGTGATTAAATATTAACTCACAAGTAGCCCAGTGCTGGCCATTGGCAAAGCCGAGTTCAAGTCTCGGCTCTGCTCTGTGTACTTAAGTCAAGTCACTTAACCTCTGTGGTCTTCAGTTTCCTCAAACACGCAATGTGGGTTTCTGTGCAGCCCACATCTCAGGGCTGTTCCAAGGAGCAAGGGGCCAATAGAAGTGAAAATCTGTTGCAAACTGTAATGTGCTATATTCCTGTGAGAGTTGGTGGCTAGAATTCAGTGGAAGAGGTGCCCACGTGGGGCAGAACAGGCAGTGGAGGGTTTCTGGATGAGGGGAGGTAAGGGCCAGGTAAGATCTGAGAGGGAAAGAGGAGGGGAGACAAGGCTGTCCTGGCTAGCACAGGTGGGGTATTTCGTCAGAAGTGCACGTCTAAGAAAGATGTTCTGGGCACCTGAGGCCAGGCCCTTTGTAGCGCAGTGACTTGGGTCACCAGCCCTTGTTGCCCATGACCCACCTCTCCTAGCTCAGCCTTGCTGTTTGCAGGTTGGTGCCCCTGGCAGTAGGGCTGTAGGATTTCTGCCCTGTCCCTCCAAGCAGGCCAGGCTGGCCCGGTGGGGAGTGGCTGGCCAGAGAGCAGTGAGCACATCCAGAAAAGATCAGAACCAGACAGGGAGGATGCTGGAGCTGCATCCCACAGGGAGAGGCAGACAGAGCAAGCCAGGCAGGTGCAGCCCTGCAAAGATGTTTAGATGGTGGGCCTGGGAGAGTCTGCGGCGGGAGCCTTTAAGGAAGAGATGTTCCTGGAGGAGGGGACTTTGAGCTGAGCCTTTGCATTCATTAAAGTATCTGTTAACAAGTGACAGAAAACTACTTTCAAATGAGCTCGAAGATTATAGGAAATGTAGGGCGGGCGCAGTGGCTCACTCCTATAATTCCGGCACTTTGGGAGGCTGAGGTGGGCGGATCACGAGGTCAGGAGCTCGAGACCAGCCTGGCCAGCATGATGAAACCCCATCTCTACTAATAATGCAAAAATTAGTCGGGTGCCTGTAATCCCAGCTACTCGGGAAGCTGAGGCAGGAGAATCGCTTGAAACCAGAAGGCAGAGGTTGCAGTGAGCTGAAATCACGCCACTGCACTCCAGCGTGAGCAAAAGAGTGAAAGTTTGTCTCAAAAAAAAAAAAAGAATACAGGAAATGTAATTGCGTCCAGCAACAGAGAGGGCTTCAGGTGCAGTATGATCCAGGTTCACAGCATTATTAAGGATACGGCTACACCTCACTGTGGTTCTCTTAGGCTCCATCCATATGTAGCTCTGTCCTAAGCCACCTCCCCTCATTACCTGATGTGAAATGACCAGCCCAGTGATTGAGCCTGAGTTAAAATCCAGGCTGCGCCACTTGCTAGATGGGTATGTTTTCATCTCTGAGACCATCAGGTTCCTCATTGGTAACATGGCACCTACTTCATAAGAGCTGTTGCGAGGACTAAGAACTCCACACAGGTCAAGCAGTTGAAGCCAACTCTGGCATAGGGGGTCCTTGGGGAGCCTTAAATGGGTACATGTGGCCCCAGCAACTGCCAGCAGCCCCCAGAGCCCTGGATATAAGAAGGCAACTGACAATGCCCACTATAGGCTTGAAAGATGAGAAGTGTCAGGAAAAAGCACTGGCCGTAACCATAGATGCTCTGAAGTTGTGCAGTGCACCCCGTATACATCTGGATATGGCCATCCTGGCCAAGATGGTGAGCCTTCAGACTATGCTGCATGTAGTATGGCAAGATCACAGCACACAAAGAGAAAGTGGTGGGAGCTGGAGCTGGAGAGAAACATGCAGGAGCCACATCAAAAGTTCTAAACTGGGTGTGGTGGTGTCCACGTGGTTCCTGCTACTCAGGAAGCTGAGACGGGGAGATCACATGAGCCCAGGAGTTCAAGACCAGCCTGGGCAACATAATGAGACCCTGTCTTAAAAAAAGAAAAAAAAAAAAATAGGCCAGGCGCAGTGGCTCATGCCTGTAATCCCAGCACTTTGGGAGGTCGAGGCAGGCGGATCACCTGAGGTTGGGAGTTCGAGACCAGCCTGACCAACATGGAGAAACTCCGTCTCTACTAAAAATACAAAATTAGCTGGGCGTGGTGGCACATGCCTGTAATCCCAGCTATTAGGGAGGCTAAGGCAGGAGAATCACTTGAACCCGGGAGGCAGAGGTTGTGGTGAGCCAAGATTGCGCCATGGCACTCCAGCCTGGGCAACGAGAGCGAAACTCGGTCTCAAAAATAAATAAATAAATAATAGATAAATAAAACTTTGAATGGTGAGTCCATACAATGAAGCCTAATCATCTTGAGTATAGGGCAGGGCAATTAATTCGGGAAGAAAGAGACCTGCATATTGATGGATATATTTTGTGATCCAGCCTTATGTATGTTCTGAAAAGAAATACAAAATCTATGTCTAAATACCTGTCCTGTGCCCCTCTTTTCAAATTCTTCTGTTTTTTCCTTTTTTCTTTCTTTTTTCTTTTTTTCTTTTTTGAGACACAGTCTTGCTCTGCAGCCCAGGCTGGAGGGCAGTGGTGCCATCACGGCTCACTGCAGCCTTGACTTCCTGGGCTCAAGTGATCCTCCTACCTCAGCCTCTCGAGTAGCTGGGGTTACAAGCATGCACCACCATGTCCAACTAATTTTAAAACTTTTTATAGAGACAGAGTCCCACTATGTTGCCCAGGCTGGTCTTGAATCCCTGGCTTGAGCAACCCTCCTTCGTTGGCCTCCCAAAGTATTGAGATTACAGGCAGGAGCCACCATGCCCAGATGATTTAACTTCAATTTCTCCCATCCAAATAGCACTAAGGAGGGGCTTGAAAAATCCATGTACCAGCCAGGCGCAGTGGCTCATGCCTGTAATCCCAGCACTTTGGGAGTCCTAGGCAGGCGGATCACGAAGTCAGAAGATCGAGACCATCCTGGCCAACACGGTGAAACCCTATCTCTACTAAAAATACAAAAAATTAGCCAGGCGTGGTGGTGGGCGCCTGTGGTCCCAGCTACTCAGGAGGCTGAGGCAGGAGAATGGCGTAAACCCAGGAGGCGGAGCTTGAAGTGAGCCGAGATCGCGCCGCTGCACTCCAGCCTGGGCGACAGTGCAAGACTCCATCTCAAAAAAAAAAAAAAAAAAAGAAAAAAGAAAAATCCATGTACTCACTGACCCTTATCAAACACTTACCAGATGCCAGGCACCATTCTCAGCATGCTACATATATTAACCCACTAAAGCTCATAAAAACCCTCTGAAGGTTGGGAAGCCAATGCAGGTGGATCACATGAGGTCAGGAATTAGAGACCAGCCTGGCCAACATAGCGAAACCCCATCTCTACCAAAAACACAAAAAATTAGCCAGGTGTGGTGGTGTGCACCTGTAATCCTAGCTACTCTGGAGGCTGAGGCAGGAGAATCGCTCGAACCCTAGAGGTGAACGTCACAGTGAGCTGAGATCCTGTCACTGCATTCCAGCCTGGGTGATGGAGTGAGACTCTGTCAAAAAACAAAACAAAACAAAATTCATGAAGGAAGAACTTCTTAGGACCATGTTATAGAGGAAGAAACCAAGGCACCTGCGTTCAGTAACTTGCCCAAGGTAACATGGCCAGGAAGCAGAGAAGACAGGATTTTACTCCCAGACATTCTGATTGCAGATTTTTTTATTCCATCTACATGGAGGACAAAATTCTACACTCCCCTGAAACCAAAGGCATGTGGGAATACGTGGGTAAGGAACTGACTGCTTCTGTTCTTTTTATAAAAGTTGAGATGAGGCCGGGCGCGGTGGCTCAAGCCTGTAATCCCAGCACTTTGGGAGGCCGAGACGGGCGGATCACGAGGTCAGGAGATCGAGACCATCCTGGCTAACACGGTGAAACCCCGTCTCTACTAAAAAAAAATACAAAAAACTAGCTGGGCGAGGTGGCGGGCGCCTGTAGTCCCAGCTACTCGGGAGGCTGAGGCAGGAGAATGGCGTAAACCCGGGAGGCGGAGCTTGCAGTGAGCTGAGATCCGGCCACTATGCTCCAGCCTGGGGGACAGAGCGAGACTCCGTCTCAGAAAAAAAAAAAAAAAAAAAAAGTTGAGATGAAATTTACATAATATACAATTCATCATTTTAACAATTTTAATTAATTTATTTATTTAGAGACGGAGTCTCACTCTGTCGCCAGGCTGGAGTGCAGTGGCGTGGTCTCGGCTCACTGCAACCTCCACCTCCCGGGTTCACGCCATTCTCCTGCCTCAGCCTCCCGAGTAGCTGGGACTACAGGCACCTGCCACCTCGCCCAGCTAATTTTTGTATTTTTGGTAGAGACAGGGTTTCACCATGTTGGCCAGGATGGTCTCGATCTCAACCTCGTGATCCACCCACCTCGGCCTCCCAAAGTGCTGGGATTACAGGTGTGAGACACCACGCTTGCCCATTTTAACCATTTTAAAGTGTGCAATTCATGGCATTTCGTACATTTGCAATGTTGGGCAACCATTACCTGTAGCTAGCTCCAAAACATTTTCATCACTCCAAATGGATACCCTGTCCCCATAAGCAGTCAAGCACCATTATTCCTGCCCCCCAGCCCCTGGCAACCACTCATCTGCTTTCTATCTCTATAAATGTGCCTGTTCTGGACATTTCATATAAATGGAATCATACAATTCGTGGCCTTTTGTGTCTGTCTCTGTTGATGAAGCATCGTGTTGTCAAGGTCCATCCAAGTTGGGCGTGCATCAGAGCTTCATTCCCAAGATATCTGTTGTTGTTTTTTGAGATAGGATTTCACTCTGTTGCTCAGGCTGGAGTGCAGTGGCACAGTCACTGCTCACTGCATCATCCACCTCCTGGGCTCAAGTGATTCTCCCACCTCAGCCTCCTAAGTAGCTGGGGCCACAGGCGTGTGCCACCACACCCTGCATTTTTTGTAGACCTGGGGTCTCACTACATTGCCCAGTCTGGTCTCAAACTGCTCGGTTCAAGTGATCTGCTTGCCTCAGCCTCCCAAAGTGCTGGGATTACAGGCATGAGCTACGGCACCCAGCAGAACTTCATTCCTATTGAAGACTGAATAATATTCCTTTATATAGGATACACCACATTTTGTTTATTTACTCATCAGTCAACAGAAATGTTGGTTGTTTTCACTTTTGGCTATCATGAATAATGCTGCTATGAACGTTCGTGTACAAGTTTTTGAGTGGATGTGTATTTTCAATTCTCTTGGACACGCACCTAGGAGTGGAACTTCTGGGTCATATGGTGATTCTATGCGTAACTTTTTGAGGAGCTGCCACGCCGTTTCCGCAGCAGCAGTCCCATTCTACTTCCCACCAGCAGTGCACGGGCTTCCAACTCCTGTCTCGTCTTTCTCTTCTTGCAGTCCTCTTGTCGGGCCAGCAGGAACACGGTGAATGGCTACTTCCTAGCAGGCCGGGACATGACGTGGTGGCCGGTGAGTGCACCCTGACTTCTCACACACCCCATTTTGTCCGTGGAGCTGTGTCTGATCTCTAGGTCACCTGGCACCTGCATCTCTGAGCCAGTCCAATTCAGTGGAACAGGCCGGAGGCGGGCAGAAGGTCCCCAAGTGAGGGGCATAGGTCTGAGCTGCTAGAAATTGTGTAAGGGGCAGGGGCTTTGGAGTCTGAAACTTACATCCACTCATTAGCTGTGCAGCTAGTCATGGGTAGAACTCACACCCTGGGCTCCTCATCCGTGAGTGGGGCTAGGACCCCGCTTAGGTTTGTGAGGATGAAGGAGAAGCTGTCAGGCCCAGGATGGGGCCCGTGCCGGGGGCCTGCCTCTGATGCGTTTCCCTCTCTCTCCTCCAGATCGGAGCCTCCCTCTTCGCCAGCAGCGAGGGCTCTGGCCTCTTCATTGGACTGGCGGGCTCAGGCGCGGCAGGAGGTCTGGCCGTGGCAGGCTTCGAGTGGAATGTGAGTCCTGGAGGACAGGCAGCCTGTGGGAGGGCCAGGGCACAGGGTGCGGCCACAGCCCTGGAGGGGGGCAGCTCCCAGTGGTTGGTGTCAGCCCATGTCCAGGTGGGCTCTGTGCAGAGCCCACCTGGGCCAAATCCTGTCTTCAGAATACCAAGGTGCTGGATGGCACGACTGGCAGGGAGCTGTGGGCCTTTCCCCAGACTCAGAGAGGGGAAGGAGCCACCCAGGATCTCATGGCAAGTCAGGAGGGGCGGGGGGAAGCCAGGCCACCAGATGGCTCTGTCTGCTGTGTCTCTGGAGCAGAGCTGTGGGAGCTGCACCTGCAGTCCTCACCTGCCTCTGTCCCCACAGGCCACGTACGTGCTGCTGGCACTGGCGTGGGTGTTCGTGCCCATCTACATCTCCTCAGAGGTGAGTCTACTCATGAGGCCTCCAACCGGGGGGCTGGGCCTTGGTCCAAGTTGATGGTAGTAATGGGCAGGACCACCGTGGCCTCACATCAGGACTTGGTGAACTCTTAGGGCTGGGTTTGCTATTAGCCCAACTAACATTTGTATCAACCCACTAAGGTGGGTCCCCTCGGACCTCAGCCTGGGTGCTGTGTTGGCTGCTTTCCACGGCCCTGAGTGCTGCATCTCAGGAACAATGTCCCATGCAGCAGGGCACATAGGCTGCACACCTGGGCCATGCACCTGGTTTGCACACCTGGCCCACACACCTGGGTAGCATACCTGGGCTGTACACCTGGGTGGCATGCCTGAATGGCACACCTGGCTGCACCATCCTCGACTCTGCCCACTCCTTCAGCCCCGGCCATGCAGCCACTAAGTCCAGTCAACTCCACTTCCCCGATGTCTCTCAGCCTGTCCCCAGCTCTGCCCCTCGCAGCCACCTCCCTCATCCAGCCTCATCATAGTGCACCTGGATTTGTCAAAACAGCCTCTAAACTTGTCCCTCTGTCTCCAGCCACGGCCCCTCCAATCCATTCCTCGTCTCGGCCCTAAAGAGCCAGTCTTGGGATCTCAGCCTGCCACTCCCCTGCCTGACACCCGCGGGACACAGCTGGAGCAGCCTGGGCTTCAAGGCCGGGTGCTGAGGCTGTAAGGGGTCAGTGCCTGGGCCTTGCCCTTGAGAGGCTCACAGCTGCTTTGTGGCGGTGGGAGAGGCAGAGTGACTGAGACAGGCCCTGTCTGGAGCGCTGGGCATCATCTGGGGGATGCTTAGCCCCTACCCATGTGCCTCCCCAGATCGTCACCTTACCTGAGTACATTCAGAAGCGCTATGGAGGCCAGCGGATCCGCATGTACCTGTCTGTCCTGTCCCTGCTACTGTCTGTCTTCACCAAGATATCGGTGAGCTGCCCCCTGCTCCCTGCTGGCATAGCCTGGAAACACCCTCAATCTGTGAGCCCCTCAAGTGGACCTGACGTCTTCTCATTCATCTCTGCCTTGTTTCACAGCTGGGCAGACTGAGGCCCAGAGAGGGGCAATGACTTACCTGGGGTCACGCAGCGAGTCTGGACAGGTGGTCCAGAGCTCCCTAGTCAGGGACAGAACACAACCTGCTGACTTCTGCTCTGACGCAGGGTGTTAGGATGGTCTGAGGTCAGTACTGGGGCCGACACGGGGGTGAGCCAGGACCTCCCACTAGGGGGCGCCAAAAGCCCACGTGGTCTTGGCCCTGTCTGGTCTGCACTGAGCTGACCTGCCTCTCACCCCAAGGCTGGTGGGCTCCATCACTGACACCTATCCTTGGGGGCCTGGCCCTGCCCCACTGGCATATTAAGAGCAGGAACACACCTCGAATGTCAGGGTCAGAAGAAGCATAGAGCTCATCTTGTCCAAGCCTCTGACTTCACAGAGAGGGAAACTAAGGCCCACGGAAGGGAAGATTATCCCAACCCTCCTGGTGACCGTGTGGCAACACCAGGCCTTTCACTCTCACTCCAAGTCCCTGGGGGCAGCCAGCTTCATCCAGCCCCAGGCTTCTGAAGGGGTTTGAGTCCTGGGGCTGCCTGATTCTGAGGGGGCCGACACTAGCCCCTGAGACCCCCAAGCGTCCCTGTGCCTGGGGCTCCTTCTTTGTAAGGTGGGGCAGCTGACCCTGTCTCCCAGGGTTCCTGTGAGGCCGGTGAGGGCTGCTGTGTCTGTGGGAAGTGCTCTGTGAGGCCCAGCTTTCCCTCAGAGGCAAACGGCCTCCTGGGCCGTCTTCATTCAGCTCTGGGACTAGGAAAGCCCAGAAGAGGCGTCGATTTAGTGGAGGGAATGGAGGCGCAGGAGAGGTAGAGGCCTCGCTGGTCAACCAGGAGCTGTGGGCAGGATTACCTGGAAAGAGGGCCCTGAAAGGGTCCATCCAGAGCCCCCACTGGGCCTCCATCTGCACTGGTGTTGCTGGGTGACTCTGAGGGGGTTCCCAGAGTGTCTCATCCTTCTTGTGGGCAGGTCTCGGGGGTGGCCAGCAGCAAACCCTGGGCCACAGTCTTCGCCAGATGCCCTTGGCGTACTGTAGGAGGTTTGCTTTCTCTGGGAGCCCTTTAGAGTCCGGAGGGACTTGGCCTTGGCCTGCCCTTAAGGCTGAGTTTAGAGTTTTCCACTCATATTCTCCCTTCCTCTCCCACATTTCTTGATCTCCACCCCACCCCATGCCGGCCACCTCCCTGGAAGCCAGAGATACAGAAATAAACAAGACCTGGCCCCGGCCTGCCAGGGGCTCGCACTGCAGTGAGAAATAGATGGATGCATGGGACAGGCGTGAAGCTCAGAAGAGGACACAGCGGGGCTTGCTGGGGGTGGCATTTGAGTTGGGCTCTGTGGAAACAGGGATGCCGATGGGGGACAGGAGCAAATGACAAAGAGAGAGGTGAGAAGAGGCAGGATGTGTCTCGGGGTGGTCGGGTCTGGAGCCCTAGACTGTAGGGATCACTAAGTCAGACACCTCTGGGGACCAGATAAAAAACAGTGTGGGGAGAAGCTGGGAGTGAGTAATAGGCAGTAGTGGGGACAAAGGCAAACCAGAGAACATGCCTCAGCATTCACACACAACAGGCCCGTTGCCACATTTGCCTCTCAGCTGCCACTTTTCAGCATCTGGCCTGCAGTGAGAGATGAGGTGAGGGAGGTCTGATTGCAAGAGGTTGAAGTATCCAGGGAGCCCAGGTGGAACAGGGGTGGTGTTTAAGTAGGATAGTGACATGGTCGTGTTTGTACTTTGTGCTTTCTGGAATCTTCCAGAGGGTGGACTGGAGGAGAGAGAGACAAGAGGAGGCCAGGCCTGTGAGGAGGCCCCAGGTAGGTCTGGTGAGGGAGGGAGGCTGAGCCGCGGGCACAGGGTTTCACCCTGCTGGCTTCTCTGTGGTGGAGCTTATACCTCACACTCGGAGGGTCCTGAAAGTGGATGGCTTGGGCGGGACTTCTAGAAAGGCAGAGGGGGCCGGCACGGTGGCTCCCGCCTGTAATCCTAGCATTTTGGGAGGCTGAGGCGGGCGGATTGCCTGAGCTCAGGAGTCAAAGACTAGCCCGGGCAACACGGTGAAACTCCATCTCTACTAAAATGCAGAAGGAAGAGCTCAGTGAAGTGAGAGGATCTTAGGGACAATCTTGTCCGGCTCTCCGAGTTTACAGATGACACAACTGAGGTCCAGGTCACAGCGAGTCAGGCAGGGACTACTGTTAGAACCCAGGCCTGTGCCTCCCGGCCAAGAGGCCCAACCTCAGCTCTGCTGCCCTGAAGCAGCCAGGACATGGCCCTTCAAACCCCACTTTGATGGGAGTGATTCAGTGTACCCAACTATAAAGCAGTGAGCACCCACTCACATCAAGGCTGGGCTTCAGAACCAACGCTGGGGCTGCCTGGATGAAGCAGAGGACGAAGCTTGAGGAACGCTAATTGCTGGGCTTGGCTGCGAGAGGACTGGTACCCTGGCTGTTTGAAGTGCACGCGCCCAGGCGGTCCCCAGAGGTCCTGACCTCACTGGGCTGTGCCCCGGGAATGCCTCATGTGTCTGCGCGTCCAGCACCTGTCCCAGCCGCTGCCTGTGTAGACAGAGATCTTAGGGTGCCTGCTGCCATCCCTCAGGCAGGGGCACTGGCCCACAGGAGGACCCGCGATGGCAGGACATGGAGAATCACCACCCTGACCCTCAGACGAAGGGACCCAAATCCAGCTCCATCACTGTGGGGCTCTAGCCAGTCATTTAGCCTCTGGAACCGGGCGCGATGTCCCACGCCACTTGCAGTAAAGGTCCTCCACGAGGTCGCTTTGCGCCCTCACTGACCTCACCCCTCCCTCGCCTGTTGCCCCCACCCGCTCCAGCCACACTGGCCTCTGAGCTTCCATGGACACACCAGGCATGTTCCTACCTCGAGGCCTTTGCATTTGCTGTGGCCTCTGCCTGGAACCTTCTGCCTGGATATCCACGTGGCTCCCTCATGTCCCTCAAGTTTTTCCACTCCCTCCATCTTCACCCCCGTCCCCGCGGGCCAGCCCCCTACCTCACTCTACCCCCATGGGCCAGGAATGCCTGCTGGCTGTGTGCTCTGTTGGTTCCCTTGCTCACTGGCGCATCCCCAGGGCGGCCCGCATGCCTCGTGGGTCTAGGTGAGAGAATCTATGCCAGGGGTCAGCTCGTTTTTTCTGCAAAGGGCCAGAGAGGAAATATTTTCAGCTTCACAGGCCACATGGTCTCTGTCCTCACTCCTCAACTCTGCCCCTGGGGCCTGAAAGTGCCTGCAGACAATACTGCAAGGCATGACTGGGCCTGGCCTGCGGGTTCTGGGCTGCCACTCCCTGCCCTATGGAAAGCGCCTACTTACTGTACACCTACTGTGTGCCAGGCCCCGGGTGAGCCCCCCACAGCCATAGATGCTTTCTAGACATCTAGACAGAGGGGGTAAGGAAACAGACCAAGGAAATCATAAGAAATCATAAGAAATGGTAAAAGTGTGATAAAAGAAGTAAACACGGTAAGGGGGTGGGGCAGAAATGGGGAGACAGGATCAGGGATTGGGCTCACTGGAGACAGCGCAGTCTGGGGTGGAAATGCCAGCCTTGCGGCAGCCTCAGGGAAAGAGCTTGGCAAGTCCAGGAGCGGGAAGCTGGTGGGGCTGGGGCTGCGTAGGGATATGGAGGGGCAGCGATGACCAAGAGCAGAGAGGCAGTGGGGACCACTCAGAGCCTCTGGGCAGGGCCTCTGCCGGGTGGGGGTGCACCTTACTCCTGGAATGGTAGAAATGCAGAACCTGGCCGGGCGCAGTGGCTCACACCTGTAATCCCAGCACTTTGGGAGGCCCAGGTGGGGGGATCACCTGAGGTCAGGAGTTCGAGACCAGCCTGGCCAACATGGTTAAACCCTGTTTCTACTAAAAATACAAAAAGTTAGCCAGGCGTGGTGGCACACACCTGTAATCCCAGCTACTAGGGAGGCTGAGGCAGGAGAATCGTTTGAACCCGGGAGGCGGAGGTTTTTTTTAAAACAAAAACAAAACAGAAATGCAGAGCCCCAGGTTTTCCTTGCACAAGCCAAGTGCAGGAGGGACCGGTGAGGAGCTGGCAAGGGGACTGGGCCTAGGATGGGGTCAGTAGAGGTTTTGGGGAGAGTGCAGGTTTTGAGGAACTGCAGCGCCTGTGGGTCACAGGCGGGGAGTGTGGCAAGGGGGAGCCCCGGAGGATGGTGACGGCCTCCATGGAAATGGGCAAGGCTTTAGGGGGTGAGGGATACCAGGAAAGATTTGGGAGAAATCGGGCTGGGCGCGTGGCTCAAGCCTGTAATCCCAGTGACCTGAGTAGCCGAGACGGGCGGATCACGAGGTCAGGAGATCGAGACCATCCTGGCGAATACGGGAAAACCCCGCTCTACTAAAATGCACCACCGTGAATGCCTCGTAGTCCTGGTGGCCTGAGCAGAACATGGAACTCCAGGAGGCGGAGTGAGCTGAGATCCTGCCACTGCTTCAGGGGCTGGGCGAAGGGAGTTTAGACTTGTCTCTAAAAAGTTCCATGTGGGGCGTAGCCGAGCTGGCAGGGCAGGGGCCCAGACAGGCAGCCGAGCACCAGGGCCGGTCTCCAGCCTCTTCGCCCTCTGTGACATGTCGTGGAAGTGAACGCTCTCATCTGAGATGGAGGGTTCTTCATGCACATGGGGAGCTTGGGGTTCTCAGCTGTGCAGAGCCCACCAGATCAGCCCCATCCTGCACCCCATGGCCCACACGTCCTCTCTCAGCCTTGCTCCCTCCCTGTGTAATGGGCTTCCTACTCTGGGTAAGCTCCCTCAGCATGGCGATGTTGTGGAGAGGTGGCTCTCTCTGCCAACAGCATGCACTCCCTTCTGGGAGTGGGCCCCCTGCCATGAGGTTCCTCCCCAGGACCTCGTGAGGCCCCTGGCCAGCAGGAAGGGCTGCCAGGCTTGGGCCCACCTCTCAGGGACGGGTGGGACTTTGACAAAGTCATTTCACTTCTCCATGCCCAGGTGCTCCCCACGGTGGAGTGGAGGGCATTATCACACCCACCTGGTAGGATGAGGGAGACCCGAAAGACATCAGGGCGGCATGTGGCCCAGAGGCACATTTGTCACTTGTCAAAAGTGGCCAGTCAGCAGGGCATCCTGGGGAACAGCCAGGGCCGTGAAGGACCGGCAGGGCTCTGGGGTACAAGACGGCGGAGGGAGCTGTGGGGTCCCAAGGGGGGAGTGAAGGAGCAGGGGAGGGGTGGACAGGACACTTTGTGCAGGGTGAGTGTGGGGCCACATCACAGGAGCATGGCTACTGAACAGAGCTGGGAGTGGACCAGTAGCTCCAGCCCCATGGGTGGCGGCCTAGAGTGAGGTCCTGGTTTGACCTGTGCCCCAGGAGTGGCCCTTCCTCGGGATGCCGTTCCCGGGTGCAGTCTTGTTGATTTGGTTCTCAGTGTTTTGCCTCCATGGGCAAGTTCCTCTGCTCTTCGGGCCTTGACCTCCCCATCTGTGCCTTCTAGGAGCTGGAATAGACTCTGGGCCAGGCGCGGTGGCTCACGCCTGTAATCCCAGCACTTTGGGAGGCCGAGGTGGGTGGATCACCTGAGGTCAGGAGTTCGAGACCAGCCTGGCCAACATGGCAAAACCCCATCTCTACAAAAATACAAAATTAGCCAGGCGTGATGACGCACACCTGTAGTCCCAGCTACTCAGGAGGCTGAGGCAGGAGAACGCTTTGAACCTCTGGAGCAGAGGCTGCAGTGAGCTTCAGATTACCACTGCACTCCAGCCTAGGCGATAGAGCAAGACTCCGTCTCAAAATTAAAAAAGGCTACAGTTGCTCCTAGGTCACTGGGGAGGGAGGCACAGAGGAGAGTTGGCTATCTCAGATGGTCCCAGGGGCCATCCCGTGCCAAGGTGAGGGGATGGAGGGGCTGCAGGGTGCCGGCAGGTATGGAGGGGCTGGGTGACTGGCTATGTGTGCTCCACACCCACTTCCCCATGTCACAGATCGGGGCACTGAGGTTCAGGGGGTAAAGTGGCCTGCTCAAAGCCATGCGGCTGGGACACAGCAGACCAGGGACACAGAGCCAGGGCTGTGTGGCTCTTGGCGTCTGTCAGGCTGAAGCTTGCCCGGGCCCACAGAGAAGAGTGCTCAGGCTGCAGGAGGGGTTGGATAGGGCTAGGTGTTGTCTGACTTCCTCGCCCGGGGGTTGCCTGGGAGTTACAGGCAACTGCACACCTACTGGGCCTCTAGCAGCAGCAGCAAACCTTCACTGGATGCCACGTAGGGTCCAGTCTATAGGGGAGACAGCAGTGAAAGGCCCACCGCACACCCTTGCTCCTGCCGTTCCTGCACCTGCGGGACTTCTCTTCAGTCTTTGGGGCCTGCCGCCGTGGAAGGAAGGGCAGGAAGGAGGGAGGCAGGAGGGAGGGTGCATGAACAATAAACTCAAGGAGCAGAGGGGCTGGCATGGCTGTGTTTTGAACGATGAGAAGCAGAGGCTGGGATGTTCCAGGGCAGAGGGAATCCGGTGAGCCGGTGAGCAAAGACCTGGAGGCAGCGAAGTTCTGGGCATGGGATGAAGGGCTATGTCTGGCGTGGCTAGAGCCAGAGGCCAGGCACACAGACCCGGGTTCTGTCCAGAGGCAGCCAGGGTCCAGCGGGAGTCTGGAGCGGTGACTTTAGGACAGAAGCTTGCAGGCTGCTGTAGTGGGCCTTCTAGAAGCCTCCTGGTCCCTCTTGACCTTCCCTCTCCTGGCAACTCCAATCTCTGATACCTACTAGGGGCTGACTTTGGGGACGTCCTTTCCCTTCCTGGGGCCTCAGTTTCTCCTCTAGTCTGATGGGGCAGCGGCTTGAAGAGACCGTCCTGCTCTGATATTCAGCACCTCTGCACTTCTCTGCTTGGGCTGGAGGCAGATCAAGCCCCCACTCCCCACCACACCTTCCCCTGAACCACCTGCCCTTCCTACACACACACACACACAGAACCAAAGATAAGGACCAGAAGGGGCCGAGGTTCTACTGAAAGCCCCTGGCCAGTTTCCAAACTGGCTGGTCTCTCTAAGACAGGTTGAGAGGCGCCTGGAGGGAGAGGTACAGGAAGCACAGGCTTTGGAGCCAGATCCCATCCCGCCTGGGCCCTGTGTCCCTGGGACTGGGGGAGGCAGGGATCCCTGCCTGGGGGAGCTCAAAGGGGCCTGGGGCCTGCACTTCCTGAGCCTCATGCAGATGTGTCCCCACACTAGGAAGCGCAGGTCTCCAGCCTTCTCAGGAAGCTCCTGGCCCCAGAGGCTGTGTGTTGGCTCATCTCGCATCTCCTGAGTCAAAGCAGAGCGGTAGATTTAGGAACTCGGGGTGAAGCAAGATGAAGCCTGTTACCAGCCCATGTCCCAGACAACAGGGTCTTGCCCTCCCTCTGTCTGGGCCCCCACTGCCAGGTGGAGGGTGGGATTCTGGTCTGTGAGGCCCATGCCAGGCTGAGGTTGGCCTCCAGGCTAACACTCCTGCCTTTAGGAGGAGCAGTCCCAGCTTCTGCGAGGGCAGGGGCTGTGTTCAGTCAGTGTGGAGACCAGCTTCAGCCTGAGACCCAGCCTCTGAGCCACTCCAGACTTCAGTTCCAAACCCACCGGGGGGTGGGGGCAGGAAGCAAGGCTGACCCTCTGTTTCCTGGCCCGCCCAGCACACACTTTTCCTGAGGCCTACTGGTCTTCACGGACTCCTCACAAACTCCTCATCAAGGTCCCCCTGGGAACCGAGGGGACAGGGCTCTACCTTTTATCCCCTGGGGAAGGGGCCAGATTCAATAACAACGCTGCTTTCAGGAAGGGCATTGGCCACTTTGGACTTTATTAGTAACAGTAACGTCCCCTGACATCCACACAAGCTTGCACCTTCTCCATGGCCAGTTCTTCCCCCAACCTCACAATGGCCCCCGTGATGCAGGCAGACAGGCGAGTGGGGGTCTCCCTTCCTCATCCACAGGCCACTGAGGCCCAGAGAGGGCCTTGCCTGGGGTCACCTAGGGAGTGGCTTGCTGGAGCCCTGGGTCTAACAGCGACTTCAGCCACCCACACAAGCCTCTCTCCCTCCGCAGCTGGACCTGTATGCGGGGGCTCTGTTTGTGCACATCTGCCTGGGCTGGAACTTCTACCTCTCCACCATCCTCACGCTCGGCATCACGGCCCTGTACACCATTGCAGGTATGGCGCCCACAGCAGGGAGATCCACCCAGGGGACGTGTAAAGGGGGCAGAAGGCCACCTTCTCCTACAGGCCCGAGGGAGCGGCCCAGGAAGTGGCCCCAGCAGGAGCCCCAGAAGTTCCTCCCTGTGTCCTTCCTCCCTGGGGCCAGTGACCCCTCCAGCAACCTTGCTTCCACTGGCAGGGGGCCTGGCCGCTGTAATCTACACGGATGCCCTGCAGACGCTCATCATGGTGGTGGGGGCTGTCATCCTGACAATCAAAGGTGAGGACAAGGTCTGTGGCCATGGCGGGGCTATCCCCACAGCAAGCCCTGTGGAGTCTGGCACTGCCCGGCACTCTGCAGGACTCATGCTGTTGAGGCTCTGGGTAGCATCGCTGGGGGTGGGTGGGTTCAGGAGGTTGAGCCACTAGGCAGTCAGCCCCACTGCTGGCCCCTCAGTGACTGCCCTGGCTGGTAGAGGCTGCCCACCCTACTGCCCCGCTGTTACCAGCTCTGGCCCTGGCAAGGAGCTGACTCAGGAACTCAGGACCAGCCACACCCACATTGGCTCAGCGCTCGATGGTGAGGTGGGGCTGTAGGCGGGTGTGAAGGCACACAACCAGGAGACCACAAAACTGCCTGGGCAACTCCTCCAATTGTTTAAAAGCATGTACAAAATCCCAAGAGGTGATGCCACCTCCTGCAGGACAAAGGCCAAGGAGGAAAGAAGAGAGCTTGGAGATATTGGCAATACTAGTCTGGAACAGATAGGAAGCTCACAGGGCTGCCCGGAGAGAGACAGAGCTCACCGTCCCTGGAAGTATGTAAGGAGAGCCAGGAGGACCCCGCAGAGAGTGAACACAGGTCTAAAGACTCTTCCAGACTCAGACACTGGGACCCTGTGGTTGAGCAGTTTCTAACCCTTGAATGGCACTTGTTCATTTGCTCTGAGCCTCACACAAACCCTTGGTCTGAATACAGAGCCTGGCCTGAGCTCCATGGAAACGGTGATGCTGGGGGACCAGGATCCAGGCAGCAGGCTGCCTCTTCCATGTCCCACTTGGAAAAGGCTAGAGAGTGGTGCCTGGGGTGGAAACTAGTTTCCTACATCCAGGCTTCTCCCTCTCAGACCAGGGGCTCTAGTGTCCCTAGGACCCACCTCATGAGAGGGATCCCAGCAGCCAGGCCCAGTCTGGAAGGGAGGGGAGTGACAGACACAGACGGGCCAGGGCTTGGCCATGCCAGGCCCTGACCCCAAGGTAGACAGGAACAGTGAGGCGTTCCGAACTGGAGAGGAAAAAGGCCCGGCTTGAGCCCGCCAGATGGGCTGTGTGGTCTTGATGGAGGCCCCATCCCTCTCTGGACCTCTGTCTCCCTCTTCTCTGTGTCTCAGGGGGTTGGGGCCACGTCACCACTAGCCACTCTCAGCTCTGCTAAAATCACACCCTTCAGGTGATCAGGATGAACACTTTAGAAGCCTCAGGAAGGTCCTCAAATGTCAAGAAAAATTACTGTTGCTTCCTTGAATCGACAATCAGAAACCTGGCTGAGAACCTCTTGCCCAAGGCTGATGGGTGTCCAGAGGCCAACAGTGACTCCTGCCGGGCCAGCAGGACACTGGGGTGCCCATGTGCAAAATGCTCACTTAATAGTATTATTTTAAATACAAATAAAATAGTCATTCAAATACACCTTTTAAAAAAACCAAAAAACCCCTCTACCCTCACACCTTTCCAAACAACGGGAAAGATGAGGTGGAAAAAAACTCTAGTTTGGTGCATCAGGAAGTTTCCTGTGAGATGAAGGTAGGGGAAGCCCGGGGAGTCAGGGCCCCCCAACCACCAAATTGTCCCTGTCCCACCCTGACCCCTCCAGCTTTCGACCAGATCGGCGGTTACGGGCAGCTGGAGGCAGCCTATGCCCGGGCCATTCCCTCCAGGACCATTGCCAACACCACCTGCCACCTGCCGCGTGCAGACGCCATGCACATGTTTCGAGACCCCCACACAGGGGACCTGCCGTGGACCGGGATGACCTTTGGCCTGACCATCATGGCCACCTGGTACTGGTGCACCGACCAGGTGAGTGCCAACGTCTCCCGCCCATCCCACCTTCCTGCCGTCCCAGCGGGCTCTGGTAGGCCCAGGTGGCCTGTCTGCCCTCCGCATGAGTCTGGGCTGGGGCCTCCGAAGGTGTGGCTCCAGGCTGGGACAGGCTGCTAGGGGTCTTTGCGGTCCTGGGGGGCTTGAGCCCTCCGTTTAGAATCAGATGAGGCCCACTGGCTACCACCCGTCCTGGCCTTTAGGTGCTTCGACTGAGACAGTTTGGAGTATGGGATTCCGAAGGGACTTGAATGCTCCTCGGTGGCCTTGCCATCGGCCAAGGGGCGGGCATTTCGGGCCAGTCTTGGGCTGCCAGGATCCGGCAGCAGGCGGGATACCTGGCCTCCCTTGGCCTGCCAGCGGTGGGGGCCGGCCACGGCTGGGCCCGTGTTTCTGGTAGAGCTCTGGACGCCATCAACAGCAGAGCGGTACCTAGGGGGTCCTGGGAAGCCGTCTTTATCCTTAGTCCCTGAGGCAGGGGCCCTGTGATGATGAAACTGCTGGGCCTGGAAGAGAGAGAGCAGAGAGTGAGGCTGAGCGAGAAGGGCCAACCCCGCCCCAGCACAGGACCCTGCTCAGGCACACAGGAGCCAGCAGGCCTGGGTTCGCCTCCTGGCTCTGCCATTCACCAGCTAGTGGGCCTAGGCCAGTTGGTTTAATCACTCGATGCCTCAGTTCCCCTGTCTGTAATAGGAATAATCCTGCCCTTTGTGGGTGTAGCAAGGCAGCTTCCTCCCAGCTCACCCCCACCAGCCTCCTCTATTTCGACACAAGCCTGGATGTGGTTGGAAATGGGCTGAATGGGGTTGTCGAAAGCAATGCAGGAGTTTCTGTTGAGTGCAGGGGGTGACTCTGGCCCTGCCCCCAAGACCCTATCACCAGCCCTCCAGGTGACCTCAGATGAACTGCTTCCCGTCTCTGGACAGAAGCAGATGGTGCCCTTGCTTTGCTTGTCCCAAAGGCCGTGGGCAGCTCCAGGGAGCATGTGTGTGGGAAAAGGTCTGGGAAGCAGTGGCCACAGGCCCCACGACTGTCCATGCCTCTGGACCCAGCCCCAGGGGTCCACCATAGGACAAGGCAGCCACAGCCAGCCTCTGTGGAATGAACGATGACAGCGCTCACACAAGCGTTTCCCATGGGGCCTCCCCTGGGAGTAGGCCTCACCAGCTCCATTCATAGGACAGAGCACTGAGGCCAAAGACAGAGACGGATCTGAACCCAGAGTGGAGTGACTTTTCCGTGGTTCCCAGCTCTGCTCTTCCTCTCCCAAGCAGCACGGGCTCCATCAGAATCTGCCCAGAGACCCTCCCTGGGTTCCAACAGTAAGAATGGACTCCAGCTGGGAGCTATCAGAAGCTCTGGAAGGCTGGGCCTCAGTTTCCCCATCTGTAACACGTGTTCCTCAAGCAGGGCCCCTTGTACTCCGGCATGCTGTGCTCACAAGCTGCTCACATCCTCCATGCCTCATGGGAGGGCTCTCCAGGGAACACATGGGCTTACAGCAGGCATCTGCCCAGTTCTCCTGGGCAGCCCCAGTGGGCCAGGGGTTGGTGAAAGGTTGGCCGTGGAGGGCACAGTAGGCATGTGGTACCCTGCCAGGCTGAGCCCCTTTACAACTGCCACATCCCACCTCCTCCCAACGCAGCATGGGCCTGGCATGGCACAGGCGTCTCTGGGTGGAATATCAGTCAGGAGATTTTCCCATCAAAGCCAAATGAATCTGCACACGTCCTGGCCTTGGGGTCAGGGTTGGGCAGGCCCCACTACACAGATAAAGAGCCCGAGGCCCAGAGAGGATCACACAGGGAGGTGGAGGAGGGACACTGCTGACCCCAGGTGGTTCAGGGCACCAACCAGCATCGGGCTGTAGCCTGGCCTCTGCCCTATCTCCCTATCCTCCTCCCCTCGGGCTGGATCTGCCTGCTGGATGCGGGGCCTCGGTCCAGAAGCCCAGGCACTAGTCCTGCTTGAGGTTCCTGGTCTCTGCGTGGCTCTCACTGATACTGGGGACTTTTAGGGGCACCTAGGGGTCTGACTCCACTTTGCTGTGGGGCCAGGGTAGCCCTCGAAGACACCCACGGTCTAGTCAGAAGGGAGGCAGCAGTTCTGTGTGCCGAGACCATGGGGCGTTTTGCTTTTTTTTTTTTTTTTTTTGAGATGGAGTCTTGCTCTGTTGCCCAGGCTGGAGTACAGTGGCACCATCTCGGCTCACTGCAACCTCCACCTCCTGGATTCAAGCAATTCTCCTGCCTCAGCCTCCCGAGTAGCTGGGATTACAGGCACGCACCACCATGCCCAGCTAATTTTTGTATTTTTAATAGAGACGGGGTTTCACCATGTTGGCAAGGCTGGTCTCGATCTCCTGACCTCGTGATTCACCCGCCTCAGCCTCCCAAAATGCTGGAATTACAGGCATGAGCCACTGCGCCCAGCCAATTTTTGTATTTTTAGTAGAAACGGGGTTTCACCATGTTGGCCAGGCTGGTCTCGAACTCCTGACCTCAAGTAATCCACCCACCTTGGCCTCCCAAAGTGCTGGGATACAGGGGTGAGCCGTTCACTATCTTCTGGCTCATCCATGACAAATGGGTGGCATTTTTCTAACCAGAAACAAAACCAGTAACGAAGAGGCAGAGGGTCCAGTGGACAGAGCCCTGGTCTGGGCTCCCATCTGGGCTCTGCCCCTGCCCCTCCCTGGGCCTTGGTGTCCCTGTTTGTGAAACAGGGCGGTGCACAGACCAGAAGGCCTCCCAGGGTCCTGCCAGCTCTGTCACCTGCTGATGCTGCAGCTCCAGGCTGGGTGCCCTCCCTTAGTCAGCAGCAGCCGCCTCAGTCATAACAGCAGCCACAGCTTTCGTGGGCAGCGTGCTGACTCCAGTGGCCACACCCCAAAACTTACTCACTGAGAAAGGGAACTCACATTCAGCGGAGGCCCTTGAGGAGCCAGGGACAGGCTTGGCCGGCTACACTAGCAGCCTCACTTAAGTCGTTGCAACAACTCTCCTCATTTTGCAGACGAGGAGTCCAAGGTGAAATGGCCACTCAGGGAGTGTGAGCTTCCTCAGGGAAGGGGGTCTGGCTGGGACTGGACACGAGTGCTGGGAGGTGGGGGTGAGCAGTGGCCTGCTGACATCTGAGTAGGGGGGCCAGCCTTGCTATCTGACAGTCAGGGGTGGGGAAAGCCCCTGCCCTATTCAGGGGGACTGGCAGGCCTCACAGCTCATGGGAACTCTGAGCCTCAGCTTCTCCACCTGGGGTGACAGCACCTGTCCCAGGGCCAGCTGCCATAAGTACAGATGGAAATATAGAGGCAAATATCCCATCAATGGCAGAACGACATGCAGGGTCTTAGGGAAATGCTTCTCTCCCAAGCACCTAGACAGAACCAGCATCTAACTCTCTCATTGTCCAGATGGGACAGCTGAGGCCCAGTCTGAGGCAAGGACTTCTCCCAAGTCACAGAAAGCTGGCAGAGAAGCAGGAAGGACAGCAGCTTGCCCCGCGTTCGGAGGCTGCAGCCCGCAGACACTCCTAGCCTCTGTAATTAATGTTTCCGTGACATCCACAGCTTAGGGGTAGATGCTGGGAGCTATCCGTTAAACTAGCAAGCTTGGAAAGTAAGTTAAAATCATGGAGGCTTCCTGCTGCTGAGTTGCAGGTGGTGACTTAAACTGTGGAACTGCAAAGGAAAAATACTTATGTTTCAGAGTCATAGGTCGTACAGCTTTGCGAACATACTAAACACCATGGGAGTGTACACTGTGACTGGGGGAATTATACGGTCTGTGAACACCTCAATAAAGCTGTTTAAAAAGTAACTCTTTTGAAGTAGAATCATAGTATCAGTGCTGGGAGGGATCTCAGACATTATGGGTCCACATTACTGCTCCCTCCTCCCATTCTGCAAATCTGGAAAGGCCTGGTTAGGATTTGCCGAAGGCGTCCAGAAGGGCCGATGCCCTCAGGTAGCTTCTAGCCTCCCTCTGCTACTGAACTGCAAGCTTTCCAAACCCCAGGTCTTAAAGCGCCTGAACTCTGCCAGCCATGCAAATACAGTTGGTGCCAATGTCTGCTCCTGGCATCATGAACGTGCCAGCTGCTGTCATGAGGGTCCAGGAGATGAGGGTAGGGGTGTGTGTCCCCATACCACCCCACCCAGGGTCTCCTCCAGCCCTGACAATTGCCAGGGGTGGTGGGCTGGGCAGATCCACACCTCCCCTATTGGCAGGTCAGGGGACTGAGTCCCTGGGAATGAGTGTACCTCGGCTCTCGCTGCTTGGCCTGCTGAAGTGAGCTCTCCTGGTTGGTTGCTGACAGTATTGGGGCTTTGAGTGTGGCTGTTTTGGGCGGGTCGGGGGCTAATGGGACATCATCGTGCCTCATGCCCACTCCCTGAGGCCCATCAAGGACCAATCCTGACACAAGCGTCCCTCAGGCTTGGACTCACTCCGTCTCGCACTCCACCCCCAGGTCATCGTGCAGCGGTCACTGTCAGCCCGGGACCTGAACCATGCCAAGGCGGGCTCCATCCTGGCCAGCTACCTCAAGATGCTACCCATGGGCCTGATCATCATGCCGGGCATGATTAGCCGCGCACTGTTCCCAGGTAGGACGGGCTCCGGGCACTGAGCCCAGGCTGCAGGGCACCCAGGGTTCTGAGACCTTGTCCTGCAAAGGTCACCAGGAGGAGAGGCAAGGGATAGATGTGAACTGTTCCCCAACCTGGGGAGTGGGGAAGAGTGGTCCTCAGGGCCACAATCAAAGGGATTAACATGGATGTGGCTTGGTACAAGGTCTGGACAGGTATCACTTACTGCTGCGTGACCTCAAGGCTGTAAACGAATGTCCCTGTGCCCCGCCGTTTCCTCATCTGCAAACTAGGGACTGTGTCACCCACCTGGAAGGTGCCATCAAGATCCTCTAACTACAGGCATTGGAGACGTATGGGTGGGGAAACGTGCATTTCCTTAGGTTGCCTTTTCAGGACTCTGGGACCAAGAGTCCCCAGTATTAATGATGGCCTTCCATACGGCCCTGGATGGTTCCCACCCCTGCCTGTTCATCAGTTTCCCCATCTGTAACAAGGGAATTGAAGTCATCAAAGTCAGGGACACGGTAGCTCAGAAGACAGCAGCTCGGGCTTTTGGGTGGCTGGCAGGGAGGGACTCATGTCCCCTGGTGTGCAGGGACCCTGACTCACCTGTGCCTCTTTGTCTGGGGAGCGCTGGGCCTGCATCCTCCTCGACACATCTGCTTCTTCTCTCCCCCGACTCTGGGCCCACGGGGAGCCACCCTGGGGTCCAGCAAAGGTCCCTCGGGTTATATGGGGGGCACTCAGCTGCCGGCGCGGTGGTGGGGTTGGCCCGTTGGCCACTTGCTCTGAGTGGCGCCTCCGGAGAGGGACTGAGTGCTCTCTCACCTCATAGTACTCCTCTGACACAGAGGAGGCCACTGAGGGCCGTCGGGGGCCAGGCCCACGGCTGGAGCTGCCTGAGTGGCTGTCCTGGTCACTGAGGGTTATGTAGTCATCATCATCTTCTTCTTCCGCCCCATCCAGCCCATTGGGGAGCCCCACCCCGAGTCTGTCGGGGTCATCCTGGGTCACAGATAGCTGCCCCTGGAGTGGGGCGTGGCCTGGGCCTGCCATCCTGGGTAGCCTATGGTCTGTCCCATTCTGGGGAGCCTCCTCTTTGGGGAGCTCCAGGGCCCAGCCAGTACCACCGCTGTCCTGGGCTAGTACATCTGCCACAAGGACTGTCCGGGGCTTGGGCACAGGGGGCAGTGGCTCAGGGTCCCCCTGGGGGAGGCCATTCTCAGCTGGGACGCCGTCCTGGGGGGCACTGGGCTCTAGGGGAGGGCAAGGTTCTGGACGGGGCCTGCTGTCCTGGCTCTGCTTCCACAGCTGGTGCTGGGCGCTGGCCTGGGAGGTGTCACGGATCTTGATGCGGTTCATCTGGCTGGGCTGGGGGTTCCAGATGTTGGGGTCAATGATATTGATGTAGCCCAGGATGTCGCTGCCAGGCTCCGGGTCTGGCTCCACCCACGTGGGCAGGTACTCAAACATGTTGGCCCTCTCCAGGTGGAGCAGTCCTGGGTGGATGGGTGGCAGCAGCTCGGGGATGTCCCCTGGATGCTCGGCCAGCGCTGGGCCCTTCAGCCCCAGGGGCTTCTTGGCCTCCTGCTTCTCAGAGGAGATCTTGGCAATCTCATCGACGCTCTTGGCCTTGACCAGCGCATACTTGGGGTTGACGAGCTTCTTGGCCACAGAGCCCGCGGGCACCAGGGGCACCACAGAGGGCAGCACGATAGGCTCTGGCTCCGGCTCCTTCTCCATAGGGATGCCCTTGAGGCTCACACTGTGTGACATGAGGTACAGCTCCTGGAACTGCCGGTCGAACATCTCCACCACCTGGCCAGACAGCACGGAGATCACATTCCGGTCCGTCCGCGCGGCCGACCACGTGAAGCTGCAACAGAGGGAGGGGGCGCCGGTCAGGCACACGACCCTGCTTCTCCCAGCAGCCCCTGTGCACCCGCAGCTGCTGAGCCTCAGACTGTGGCCACAGGGCCCTGGGATCGAGCAGTGAATGGGGGCAGAGAGCAGGTGCATGCTGTGGGGTCAGACTGAGTCTGGGATGTCAAGCAAGTTGGTCGCACCAAGCCTGTTCCCACCTCTGCAAATGGCACGGCACTGTGCTTCTCTCAGGCTGGTACAGGATTCACTAAGCAGCTCAGGAAGGCCCTGGACACCGTGGGGGGTGCTGCACGTGGTGGCCACTGCTGCCATGTGTCTATGCTGCCACCAACCCCCATGTAACCATGGGCAGTGCCCACCCCATGCCGCATGTGGTGGTGCCCACACAGCTGGCCCCATCCCTGAGGACAGCTCTCAGAGTGACCCCCATATGCTGTGGAGGCACAGCCTGGCCATACCCCACCTCCAGGCCGGTGACATCTCCAAGCTGGAACAACAGTGTCCTCAGACAAAGCCCTTCTCTGCCTGCCTCCAGAGACAGACAAGCAGGCAGGTGTGCTCCAGCCCTGCGCACACCTCAGCAGCCTTGGGATCAATGAACTGGAATAACCAGGGTGTCGTAAGTTAGCATTAAGGACAGAAGCCAGTTGGGAACCAGACTGGCTCCCACAACTTCCCTGAAAGCTGGAGAGTCACCTGTAGGAGCCGCACACTGCCCGGTCTCCATCCACAAACATGAACTTCTGGGCCAGGGCACCCTTGAACTTGGTTGCCGACCGCGTGAAGAACTCGGTTCCCCCGCTGCTCCGCACTCTGAGATTCTGTGTTGGGAACCAAGAGACAGAATTACACGACTGCAGCCCTGACCACACAGGGCGAGGGGAGGACGGCAGCTGCCCAGGGCTCAAAGGGGACTTTGGGGTAGTCAGGAGGGGAAGGAAGAGGCTATAAGGACTGGAGGAAGGAGCTGGTGTGTCTGGGACTGCAGGGCCCGGGGTAAGGAGGGAGTTGCTGAGCCGTGAAGCTGCAGAAGGGGCAGGCACTGGTACAAAACGGGGGGCGGGATTAGATGGTCTGAGCTTTGGCCCCAAAGGTGTCTGAAGAGCAGCATCAGGCAGGAAAAGGCTTGCACAGCCAGCCAGTTTGGGAAATGCTGCCATGGGTAGTGGATGCTATGGTGGGGTCCTGAGCGGGAGGGTGATGTGCACATGTTTTAGAAGTGTCTCGTGGATGGCTAGGGGGTGATGCAGCCAGAGGAGGGCAGGAAGGGGGCCTGCCCTTCGGAATCTGGCCCTTACACTCCAATAAGTCTGTGGCCCTCCAGGGTGCGTGGCCCTACCAGGCCGCTCCCCTGTGCTTCTCAACACCCCAGTCTCTGGAGGGCAGGACTCACAGCAAACCTTTCTCCTTCCCCATGGCCAGGACACCACCCAGCATCCAGGCCAGGTCCTGTACATGGTCAGAGATTCAATTCGGTGCCGGCTTACACGGTTTGGCCCAGGAGCAGACCAGGAAGGCCCTCAAGAGACTGTGGCAAAGGGAGATGCGACCCAAGGAGAAGAGGGTTCGTTGGGCATTAGGAGCACAGCAGGTCCCTCAACTGCCTCAGCTCTAAGGCCAGGTTGTCACCAGCCTTTTCCTGGACCCTGGCCACACAAGGGCCCTCTGTCCCAGTATGGAGTCTCTGGAGCTGCCAAGGGTCTGTGTGTTGCAAGTTCCAGGTGCTGACTTCCCTTCCCCTGGCAGCAGGGCCTGCTGTGAGGGAGGAGCACATGGTAAAGGCTGGTGCTGGGCACGGCAGACCCCAGGAAGGGCAGGGCGAGCCTGGCTGGAACCCAGGTGTCGAGAATGGCCAAGGACATCCCGAAGTAGAATCTCAGGTGTAAAGGGGATCTGGGGCTCATCTGGCCCGTGTCCAGGGCAGTTTGTAAGAAATGCTCCTGGGTGCCCTGAGGGTCTGACTCAGGAGACCTGCGGTCAGGCGGGGAATCTCAGTTTTAACACCAACTCCAGGAATTCCTGACTGGTCTGCCTGCATGCCTCCTGTGATGGGAGTCTCACTCCCTCCCGAGGGGCTCTGTGCCGGCTTCTGGCTCTCGGCGATGACATATTCTTAGTCAGGCTGAGCTGTGACTTACTGGTCTGTCCCCTCACCCACTCACTGGCCCCAGCTTATTCACCCCACTCATTCACGCAGTCACCAACCCCTGCCGAGGCCCCCAGCTGCAGACAGAGATGCCTGTGATGAGGATCCCCCCAGGAGGTGAAGGGGAGGCAGGGGGGTAAACGAAAATGAGCTGAATGCCCAGGATTGCAGAGGAGTAGCCCGAAGTGTGAAGGGCTGGCCGGGAGGCTCCCAGGAAAGGACGACATGGGTCACAGGGGGAGGTGGGGAAGCATTCCAGGGAAGGGACTCAAAGGCCAGGATGAGAGGCCTTTATACAAGAGCACCTCAGGGGAGGACGGGTGGGTGACGGAGCCTGCAGAGCGAGCAGGGGCGGGCTCCTGGTAAAAGACCCTGCACCTTCTTAAGGGCCTGAGCTTGGCCCTGGGGCCAACAGGGAGCCATGGGAGGATTTAGAGCAAAAGCGATGGGGCTGGGTGTGCATCTCAGGAGCAGTTCTGGCATCAGGGAGTGGGTGTGTGAAGCGAATGCTATGGGAGAGGAGCGGAGCCTGAGAGAGCAGAGCCGCCCGCCATGCCATCCAGCCTCCTGCCCCGCCAGTCCTTTCCGTGTCCCAGACCCCTGCGGCTGGGGTGGCCCCAGGCCAGCAACCACAGAGGTGGGCAGGTGTGGACCGTGGGTGAGTCCCTGTCTGATGCCCACCCGTGGGATAAACGATCACCTTGTCATAGGGCCCAGTGCAGAAGGCAGATAAGCTCTGCTCTGGGCCGCCCTCACCGGCCGCCCCCCCGCCCTGCACGCTGCAGGTCTGCACACAGCCAGCTCAGCAGGAAGCTGGCTGCGGCCCAGGACAATTAGCACTCGTGACTTTGTACCCAATACGGAGCACGCTCAGGGTTGAGAAGTCAGACAAAGATCCTAGAGGAGGTACAAGGCCTTCCCTGTCACTGAGCCCAACCAAGCCCAGCTCCATCACCTCCTGCGGGCTCCTGGCCCAGCCACAGGCCCCTCCTTAGCCTGGAAAATCGGCCACCAGCATCAGGACCCCTCTGGACAGTGTCTGTCCCCACCCATCCCAAACCTTGTCCTGATGAGGGCTCGGAAAGTCACCACTTCCATCTCAGAGTGACCCTGCCTCCATGTGAGCCGCAGACCTCGGCTGGGCCGCTGACTTGCTGTGTGGTTCGAAGCAAGTCCCGGGCCCTTGCTGGGCCTTAGTCTCCCTTAGCACACAGCAGGGCGGGCCTCCAACTCTTAGGCCCATTCTACCTGGGGCTCAGCAGCAGGTGGGGGCCTGCAGCAGGGCCCCCCACCTCCTGCCTCGTGACCTGCTCCCCTGCTTGTGCCTGGATGGGCCCCACCCCACGGGGCCTGGCCTGGATGAGGTAACGTCTCAAGACTCTGGGCTCGCGTGTGCAGAGGTGGAGGATCCCACAAAGCCGTATTGTCTCTGAGCTCCTGGGACACCCCCGGCAGAGGACAGCAAATGGGTGGAGGGACGCCGGGGCTGACCCAAGAGGGGTGCCCTGGGCAAGTCTTTGGACCCTCTGGGACCTCAGTTTCCTCATACGTAAGAGAGGACGTCAAGGGCGAGTCAGGGCAGGAGAGGATGGCTGGGCGGTGCTTCATCTGCTCTCAGAGGGTGGCAAGGTGGGGACTTCAGGGCTGGGGCAAACTACAGCACCCTGCCCCCAATCCCCGCAGGCCTCTAGGCCACATGTGCTTAAAGGACTCGTGATCCAACTGTACCAAACCCACTGGTGGGACGCAGAGGGGGCTGAGCCCAGGTGTCCCTGGAGCAGAGTGGGTCTAGGGTCTAGGCATTCCTGAGCTCCAGTCAAACAGGCTCCAGTCCTAGCACCAAACGGACGCCAACCAAGGCCTCTCTTTCCACGCCTCAGTTTTCTCATCTATGAAAGGGCCTACTCATCCGTGTGCTGCAAGGCTGCTGTGAGGACTGAATAGAGCCACAGTATAGGCGGGGCCCACCCAGGGAAAGTGTCCGGCTCCCAGTGGGTGCCCCATGAACTGGAAGTGGCACAGTGGGCTGTGGGGGACCAACACAGAGGACCACAAAATATTCAGGAAGGCACAGACTCCCCAGGGAGGCCAAGACTGTCAGCCATATGGGGTGGGTGGTTGGTGGGCTCAGGGAGGGGAAGTGACCTGCCCACTGTCTCCTAGTAGCCCTGGGCTGGGCCGGGACTGAGGACAGGGTTTCTTCATCACCCACCTCCTCAGGGCCCTGTCGGCATCTCCTGGCCCAGCAGAGGAGTGGGGAGGCCCAGAGACACATCCTGACCAGGTCTGAGCTGGGAACATTGAGGCCAGGCCAGGCCTAGTGTGAGGAATGCAAGAACAGAGCCCAATATGGCGGCGGGAGCCTGGCTGCCTGAGGTGCTGGCCCCCAGCAGCCTCCGCTCTCCTCTACAGGGCCTGTCTCGCTCTCTGGGGAGGGTGGGGAAGGGCGGTCAACACTCACCCTGGCCTTCTCCAGGCTGTTGTGAAGTTAGGGTGGTGGGCCCTTTGTGAACTACATTTGGCCCAAAGTATGTGACGGCATGAAGGGACAGGGCCAGCCTGGCTCCAAGGCCCTGGTCTGAGGAGCTCCTCTCTCCCCTAGGCCAGGGCTGCTCAGCTTCTGAGCAACTGATACATGTCTCCTTTTGTGTGGGACCTGTCCCCAGCAGTGTAGGATGCTTAACAACATCCTTGGCCACTCAATGCTGGTAGTACCCCTTAGGTGTGACAGTTAAAAATGCCAAATGTCCCTCGGCAGAGTGAATCCCCCCGTTCGAGAACCCCTGCCTTATACCCTGAATCCATCACAGACCCAGGCCCAAGTAGAGACAGCAAGACCCAGGCATCCCCGGGGACCAGGGGAGCCTGGGCAGCGTAAGGGCTGCGTCGGGCGTGTCCAGCGTGCGGCCTGAGCGGCAGTGATCCTCACGTCCTCACCGCGTGCCTTCCCATGGCCATCCAGCCCATGTTTCTTTGTTCACCAGAAATGGGAAACAGTCTGGCCTTTGCCCAGGGGCTGCTAGTTTTTCCAGTTTGGCTGTACGAAGCCAACTAGCTTTTCAGATGGCCCAGGCATCTCATGGCTCTTGTCTGTTCTAAGCTGGGAGCCTCAGGCCCAGCCTGTCTCCTGTTAGCCCGGGAGCATCCCCCCACACCCAGTATCACCCTCAAAAGCAGCCAAGTCATGCAGCCTGGTCCTGTGACCCTAGGGGGTGGCAGTGAAAGGTCTGGCCCTCTTCCCAAGGCCTGCTCCCCATTTGTCATTTGGGGTGATCATTTCTGTACTCCCACCTGGAAGGCCATCAGGGGCCGGCCAGGGCAACTGGCTGAGGTGCTCAGGAATGGCTGGGAGCCCCACACTTGGGGAGACGCTGGTGCACGCTGCTCCCGCCTCACCTGGGGACCAGGAGTGGGCTCGGCCCAAGCAACAGGGCAGAGTTTTGAGAGTGTGTTGGTGTGGGCTCCAAGTTCAGGAGGAAGGAGCCAAGTCAGGGTGAACCACGGCCAGACCCTGGCACAGAGGGAAAGAAAGCCGCTTAGCACTCAGACCAGAGCTGCGTCTCATGGCGGGGCTGTGCCTGTCCCCAGCCAAAGACAGGATGGGAAGGCAGCTCATGACTGAAGGCCCACCACACAAATGGCCTCCTTCACTCTTCACAGCAGCCCTGACAAATAAATGACCATATCCCCATTTTGCAGACAAGACAATGGAGGCCTAGAAAGATTCAGTGACTCTGCCCAAGGTTACCATGCAAGTGGCACAGCTGGGGCTCAGGACTGGCTCCTGCTATCACCCCCAAACTGGCACCTGACACCCCAAGGTCATAAGGATGACCCTACCAGAAAACCTGTACCCTGGGCCCGAAGGAGCTGGGGCAGGTTGGTGCAGAGCTGGGCAGGGGTGGCGGCAGCTGAGGGCAGGCCCAGGGATTATCGGCAAAGGAAGTGCTCCTGGGACAGGTCTGGGCCCAGCTAGCCCAAGGCGAGGGAGGTAGGTGGGGAAGGCAGGCCCTCCGACAGGGTGACACTAGACTGGGCTGGGCTCTCAGGGCCTCTGGCCACCCGCCCAGGGCTGTGGAAGGGCAAGCTCAGAGGCGAGAATGAGGAAGCCAGGGCACACTTTCCCATGGAGGCCTCTAGCTCCTGGATACGTCACCTTACAGACCCTGCCACCTTCCCTGGGGAAGCGAGACGGCCGAGCAGGGCAGGCTGGGCCAGGGACCTGCAGTGCCAGCTGCCCTCCCCTGCCTGGCTGGTCACAGCCAGTGGAAGGGCTGGGGGTGGGACAGGGCAGGCCTCATACCCAAGCCCCTGCCCCAGTCCAGGGCCTGGGGTTTAGAATGTATGGTTCTTGCCAGCAGCTGTATAACTTTCCTCAGCACACAGGGCACTTTACAACCACCATCTCCTTTCATTTCACCCTCACACAACCCCGTGAGGTATCACTACGGCCATGGGGCACTCGAGGCCCAAGAGGTAGAACCACATGCCCAGGTCCCACGGCAGGTCAGTGGCCAGTGAGCCGTGCGGGCAGCACCAGGGCAGGCTGCGCTGGCAGTTGGCTTTGATTTTATAACGGAAGCCAGTGATGACCTCCCCTGCCCATAGTGGGACGGCCATTCCTAGGTTTATTGATAGTTGAGCAGTTGGTGTGAATGAGTGGGGTGGGAGTCCTAGAAGATTGGTTGAGCCAATAAAAAGGATGAGAGAAATTAATATGAGGGATCAAGTTCATCCTTTGATGCTCTGCATTCTTATTTGCAGTTATTGTTTATTATTTGCTGCTTGAGTACCAGGGATCTGCATCCTCCTTATCAGAGCTGATTTCTCACTACTGGCTTTTAGGCGCCACCCCTAAATTGTTGGGAATGGCTTTGGGCAAGGCATGGCCTCCCTCGGACCTCAGTTTCCCCATCTGTGTTGTGGGAGCCTCATCTGAATGACCTCAAGGCCCCTTCAGTCCCAGGCACTCCAGGCCCCCCACCTGCCCCATTGCCTCCGACTTCCTGGAAACTCAGAACTCTGCAAGCAGAGGAGCAGCCAGGGCTTCTCCGCTGAGAAGGGGCCTGGGGGCACTGGGTGGAAGGCGAGGTCTCTGGAGCAGCTGGTCCCAGGTTAGGGTCCCTGCTCCAAACCGATAGGCTTGCTCCCTGCCTGCGTCTGCACACTGGGGGAAGAGTAAAGCACTCGCTGGGCCTGGGGCAGGGGCACGGTGCTGGTGGGGCCCCACTGGGGTCTCTTCCTGGGCATCGGGCAGGGCCAGGCCTTCTGCAGTCAGGTTTCCAAAGTGGCCTTTCCACACTGTGGCTCTCTCCGGCATGAGCTGTCTGCCACCGGAATCGATTCCCTGCGCTAATTACGCGGCGGGGAGTGAGGTGGGCGTGGGGCTTGGGGCCAACCCACCAGGGACACCACATTAAAAATGTCCCAAGAGCTAGAGACTCACCACGGAGTGCTCACAACCACTTGAAAGGGCTCAGCCGGAGGCGTTGGGGTTGGAGCAGGGGGTGGGCGTGCTTGACAAATGCTGACAAATTACAGTCGTGGAGCCCGGCCCCTTGTTAACCAGACTGGTAGTGCCCCTTCTCCTAGGACCACAAGCCTGAAACCTGCAGAATTCTGACCTGTCAGACGCTGGTGCTGAGCCCAAGGGTCTGGTGCTGGCCCCTACCCCACTATCTTTAACTTACTAGCAGTGACACGGCGTATGTGGCTCTATTCCCTCATCTGCAAAATGGGGACAACTCCCTATCCCACTAGGATGTTGTGAGGATTAAATTAACCAATGCAAAGTGCCTGTGACAGGGCCTGGCGCACGGTCAGTGCAAAAGAAGTATTCACCGTCATCACGCACGCTGATCTGCTCTCAGGGAAGCGCTCTGCACACAGCAGGTGCCAAGCGATGGCTGGCAGAAGGAGCGCTCCAGACACCAAATGCCAGGGTGTCTGGGCAGAAGAGCGTTGGACCAATAAGATCCTGTAGCCCAGAGAAGGGAGGTGACATGCCCAAGGACACAGAGCAAAGCAGTGCTGAGAACCACAGCCCACCCTGACCCCATCGGCAGCCTTCTCTGATCCACTTCTGTTCCGTGGTTTCCCCCACCCCAAAGGTTCTTTCTCCTCTGCTCTTGTGCCTCAAATTCACTTCAACTGAGCAGCCATCGAGGAAGCTTTCCCTGACTTCCGCCTCAGGGAGCTTCCTCCGTCTGAGTCAGATCCTAAAACAAGTAAATGGACATTCTTTTTTTTTTTTTTTTTTTTTTGAGACGGAGTCTTGCTCTGTCGCCCGAGCTGGAGTGCAGTGGCCAGATCTCAGCTCACTGCAAGCTCCGCCTCCTGGGTTCACGCCATTCTCCTGCCTCAGCCTCCCGAGTAGCTGGGACTACAGGCGCCCGCCACCTCGCCCGGCTAGTTTTTTATATTTTTTTAGTAGAGACGGGGTTTCACCATGTTAGCTAGGATGGTCTTGATCTTGTGACCTCGTGATCCGCCCGTCTCGGCCTCCCAAAGTGCTGGGATTACAGGCTTGAGCCACCGCGCCCAGCCAAGTAAATGGACATTCTAAGGAGACAGATTTTGGCCCAACCCAAGAAAGGACTTGGGAGTTGAAGCTCTTTCTGGGAGTTGAAGCTCTCCAGAAAGGCCACGAGCTACCTGAGGAAGGAGTGAGCACACTATCACCAGAGATATGCAAGCAAACAGATAACCGATGTGGCATGGGCTGCTCTGAAATAACATGATGCAGCACTTGGCATGAGCTCCAGCACCTGGTCAGCAAGCACCTCATCAATGCGTATCTTATCTCTGCCACGTTGGAGGTAGTGAGTATCCTGTCCCTCAGGAAATTCAAGCAGAGGCTAGGTGACTGCTTGGCAGGAGGCTCTAGAATTACTGGACTCTCAGTGCTTGGCACAGGACTCCGTCCTGGGCAGGCAGGTACTTCAAGTGTTTGTTGACAGACTGAATGACCCCTGCCCTCCAGTCACCCAGGCAAGTGAGGAGCGTGCTCACCTTGAGGTGTCCCAGGTGCATTCGGGCCCGCTCACACATGTGCAGGAAGTACTTGACGTTACTCTCATCCACAATGATGTACACGGCCACTTTCCTCTTGAAGCCGGCGTCCAGCAGGTCCTTGAAGATATCCACGTCGGTGAACATGTCCATGACCACAGCTATCACCTGGGAGCAAGAAGAGAGACTGGGGCCTGTCAGACGGTGCAGCAGTGGGGATAGGGTGCCCTGGCAGAACGCACAGCCCTCCCGTGCCATCAGCCTCTCATGGGTGCCCACTCTGGCCCCACTCCTGGAGCCTCAGGCCCAGGACCAGGGGCCTCTCTTGCCCTGAAGTTCTAGTTGCAGTCCCAGTTCTGGGCTCAGCCCAGGGGCCCTGTGTCGGTGCATTCCCAGGCCAGGGCCGGCTATACTCTGCCCTCCTTGTAATACCTGGGGATGCTGAGATGAACCTGATGTGTCAATGACTGGAAGGGCAGCAGCTGGTGTGGCGGCTCCCTGGGGCCTCCCCTGCATTCCTGGGCTGGTGTGGACTTTGGCCAGTGCCTAAACCCAGGTGCTCTTCCTGTCAGCTGACAATATCTGTCCCCACAGCAGGTGACCTGCTGGACCTGGCTCAGGGTGGGGCCTCAGTGGTCAGGGTATACCTACCTACCCCCAGCCCAGCCAAGCACCACCAACAGGGCAGGGATCCTGGGTGGGTGAAGGTGTGAGGTGGAGCATGCAGAAGGACAGGATGAGGTGATATGGGCCCGGCCCCATTGAGGCTCAGTGACTGTCAGGCCTCTCTCACACCTAGTCCCCTCCCTGTCCCTGGGCAGCAAGAAGAGGGAGTCAGGCCAGGGCCTGTGCCTGGCCACAGCCGTCCACACTGCTGATGCAGACATATGTCCCGCTTTTGGGCGGCCCCACCCCTCCCACCCTCCGAGGCTGGCACCACCATCCCTGTCCTAGGTCTGAGGACCCCCTGGAGAAGAGGCGAGGGACCTGCCCTGGGTCACACAGCACGCTGGGGACAGAGTCAGGCTACAGACTACCCAGGTTTGCCAGGGAACAGAAGTCAGCCTTACTGGGATGTGGAGATTCAGGGTGATGGAGGCGGTCTGGAGCCTGCTGGGGATGTGTGTGCACGCCCCACAGTGAGCTCACCAGGCTGGCCCCTGCAGGCCCATCTGGGCTCCTCCTGGGCCTCAGGCCCCTGCTGACACCCATCGTTCATCTGGCACCAAAGCCCAAACTCCAGCAGAGGGGAGGGCTCCATACCTGCCCTGCCTCAGACTCACTGTGTGACCCTGAGCAAGACACCTGGCTTCTCTGGACCCAGTTTTCTCATCACTACATCAGGCTCCATCTCTCAGGAGAACTGAGCACACCTGAATACCGCAGCACCTGCAAAGAGCCCGACTGGGGGCGGTGCGGGGGGGGGGCTTGGTGACGCCTGTTTGCTGCCTTTCTCCCACAGTCACCCCGCACGTTATCGTTTACAGGGGGTCTTGTCAGTCTGACTCCTGCAGCCTCTCACAGGCACCATGGTGGTGACAGCCCAGCATGCAGCTGGGTAAACTGAGGCTCAATGAGGTCGTAAGGCTTGTTGGATGTCACAAAGCAAGTTGGGACAGGGCCTGGATCCACCTCCGAGTCAGGTCAGGGTTGATCTCCAGCCCTTTGCCTTGGATGTTTAGTCTCGGAGGGCCTGCGAGACAGTGGTCCCCCCCCAGACAGTGGGGGCTCAGAAGCGGAGGTGTGCGACCAGCTGAGACTCACAGAACTCCCAGGCCTAGGGTTCTCTCTGTCCTCTGCGGAGATGACTGCTCCCTATCTCTCTGTTTCTGAAGGGCTGTTTTGAGGCAGAGGGAGTAGCTGGTTGATGCAGGGTCTACGACTGGCAGGGGAGGCAGAGTTGGCACCAGATGGGAAGAACTTGCTGCCCCCAGGGCTGCCCCAGGTTAGACAGGGATCTTGAGAGGGAGCTCACTCCCTGACCCAGGAGATGTTCAAGGAAGGCCAGAGACTGCTTGGAGAGGGGGCGGATGAGAGGGCAGAGGAGACACAATGCGGGCTGGTCACCATGACCCTGGATTGAGCCACCAGTCAAGGGTGATGAGACATTGGGCAGGGGTGTGTGATGGTAGCAGGGTCCTCCCTGCCTGGGATCTCCCAGACCCAAAGCCACTGCAGCCCCGGAATCTCCTTGGTTAAGCCACTTCTGAGCAGGCAAACAGCCTCACGTGCCACCCTGGAAAAGAGCCTAATGAGGGCGCAGCAGGCATGCTTCTCCCTGGAGAGCTCCAGGGCCTGCCTACCATGGCAGATGGGGACTTGCCCTGGGCTTGGGTTGGGGGACGTGCCCCAGCAGGACCCACGCCATGTGCGCCATTCCCCACGTTGCCCTCAGCCAGCAGGGTGCTTGATCCAGGGACCATCTGCTGTCAGGTTGGATATGTTGGGGCCTGCACCCCAAAATGGATCCCCCCACAGCGCTGGCTCTCCCCAGGCATTGGGCTCAGTGCCTGGCGTGGTCAGAGATGGGTTTGTAACAGGTGCGAGCTTATGCTGGGGATGGGGAGGGGGTGCCTGGTGCTCCACAGGCAACCCCCAATAGCCTGGCCTGTCCATGGAGTCACAAAGGTTTCTTGGGGGCTCTTGAGTCCTGTCATGCCCTTTCCCATTTTATACACAGGAAAGCTGGGATCACAGTCCATGACTGAGGCTACAACCCAGGGCCCTGCCCCACCCAGAGCACCTTCTGTGCAAGCGACTGGGCGCCAGTCCTGGGCCCTTGGGCTGCTTGATGGTTTATAAGGAGCCTTTACAACTATTACCTTGTTCAGTCCTCACAAGCACACCGGGAGGCAGTGGTTCTTTTTCCCATCTTGCAGACAAAGAAACTGAGGCACAGAGGCATTTGCTACCTTGCCTAACTCTGTTGGGAGGCCCAGCTCACTCGTGACACTGTGAGCTCAGCAAGAGCAGAGCCCTTGTCTGGGCCCAGGATGGGGCCTGGTTTGAGGAAGGTCTTAGAGACCTGTTATCAACTGAGAACAAGACCAGTTGGCTTGGTCTGGGAACGACTGCAGGAATCAGGGCACCTGGGACCACAGCCCCTCCTGGGCCCTTGGTTTCCCCATCTGTCAAGTGGGGATATGGGCCTGGCTTGCCCCTGTGGTTCCATCCAGTTCACACATTGGCAGAGCTGGCCCAAGTCAAGAAAAGTACCAGATGCTTCCCGCGGCCCCAAGCCTGCACGTCCCCTTAGAGGTCCTGGGCAGGGCAAGGGCTGTGGAAATGAGAGGGGAGGCTGACTCCAAAGACCAGCTCTGCCTGCTGTATGTCAGGGGCCATACTGGGCAGGAGGCGGGTGGCCTGCGTCCCAGCACTGAGCTTGTTCCGCTCCTGAGGCAGGAACCAGCCACGTCCATGTGAGCAGCTGGCATAGGGGCAGGCATGGCGGGCGGGCACGTGCGTGTCCTGCACCCCAGGCCCCATTGTCAGAGCCGATGGGCAGCTCCCAGCCCAGCAGTCTGTAATCTGTGCAGGCCACGCAGGCCACACAGCCCAGCTCCCAGGTGAAGGAGGGAGCCCAGTGGTCCCTGTGCATCTTACTGATGGACAGGCCTCTGCTGGGCAGCCTTGAGGCCTCAAAGATGCAGCTGCAGAACCCAGGAGGTGCAATGCCCAAGACAACCATCTGGCTCCTGCCAGGCTGTGGGAGGATGACCCAAGATGGCAGGGTGTGGGAGGACGGCCACACCTGGGGGGCAGAGGCAGGCAGGCTGCACGTGCTGGGACACCAGCAGGGATGTGGGATGGGCACTGGGCTCCAGTGAGCCAAAAGCGAGCCTGCGCCTGCCCCAGCCCAGGCCTCTCCCTGGGGGCTCCTGGTGCCCAAACGCCTCCTGCATGTCTGTCCAGGGGCGTCCATATGCGTGAGCCCTCCAGCGCCCCGCCCTATGAGCACCTCCTCCCATGCTGTACCCTCCCTGCCCAGTGGATCCGCCGGCCCTCTCTACCCTGTCTTCTGCCTATGTCTCGAATCCCCCGTGTCCCTCTGTGTCCTTGGGACAGGTGAACATCTGCCTCCATGTGAGAGATGCAGAAACTGTGGCTGGGAGAGGGGAGGGCACTGGTCCAAGGTGGTGCTGCATAGGGATCCCCAGTGCTCTGCCAGGAGCACCTCCATCACCCAGGCAGTGACCGGAGCGGCTTGAGCTGGGGTGGAGGGGTGACAGCATCTCACACAAAGGAGTACCCCACCTGTGGCCACTGACCCCCAGCAGACACGGCCTGAAGCCCCATAACGCTGGCTGCGGGCACTGCGGGTGGGACAGGGCTTTAGGTCACAGAGGCAGGGAGCACAGGCATGCGCCTCCTCAATCTCCCTCAGCCCCAGCTGGAGCCCCCCTGAGCACGGGTGGAGCGGGCGGAGTGGGCCCAGCCCCGGCGCCTGAGCTCTAGGCTGGGCTTTGGGCGAGCCACACCTGCATTCTGGGTCTCAGTTTCTTCATCTGTCCAAAGGAGAAGGTGGACAAGATGTCCAAGGCCCTTGGTCTCTGATGTTCCTGCCGAGGGACCCCAACTCCTGTTCCCTGCCCGGTGCCCAGCAGAGCCTGTCTGGGCGGCTAGCACATCTCACTGCACCCACGGGTCTGGGAGAGGAAGTGCTGGTGGCCGCCCTCTCCCTGCCTCCCCACAGGGCTCCTGCCTCACAGGTGCCGACAACAGCCTGTGGCTCCTGACACCCACAACAGCTGTTTCCTAGCCTTCCTGTGACCACAGAACCACTCTTGAAGCAGAAGTGCCCTCGCAGGGCGAGTGGGTAGAACAGGTCTCCACAGAGGTGCCTGGGGAGGAGGGGAGGGGCAAGACGGGCTGGCCTGGTTCCGAACATGGTGGGAAATCATGGGTGCGCAGGCCCGGCTTCTGCAGCAGCACCTCTTCAGGGGGGCCCTGACCAACGTGTCCTGACCCCTCTCCCTGACGCGTCCTGCCTCAAGCCACCATGTCTCCTACATGCTGTTCTCCTTGCCACCTGCCCATTTTGCATCTGCCCAGACAACTCCTACCTGTCCTTCAAATCCCAACTCCAGTGCAGCCCCAGCCTCCCGTGTCGTCACTCTGACCTGTCTGGGTTGAGCGTGTATCACTTGCGAATTTCTTCTCAGGCACAGCAATGGAGTCTCCCCAAGGACTGAGTCCCAAGAGTGGGTAAGAGGGGACGGTTTCCAACCTGCACATGACAAGCCTTACAAAGAGAGAGCAGAGAGGTGGCCATATTCTCCCTCCTCACTATGCTGCAGGCAGGTGGAGGACAGATACCCCCAAGCCTGCCCCAGAGCCTGGAGCCCTGAAGCAGCCATAGACACTGTGCACACTGCAGACAAGTCCCTAGGCCTATCTGAGAAGTGCAGGGGGTGGAGACAGTCTCTCATCTTGGGGCTCGATATTCTCCAGCTCTGATGGCAGATGCCCAGGCAGTGGCAGTGCGGGCTCCGCACCCGCTGGCTCCAATCTCAGCTCCTCCTGGGAAGCTGCATGGCCGTGGGCAAGTACCTTTGTTTCCTCACGGGGACAGTAACAATCCCCACCCACAAGGTTGTTGGAAATTACAGTGAATTCATGCAGGTGAAGGCCCAGCATGGGATGCACAAACAGCAGCTGCACGGACCCTCCTCGTCCTCCCACTAACCCAAGTCCCATCCCACCAGACCCACGGCTCCCTCTGGGGTGAACAGGCCAGGAGCGTCTCACTTCCCTCCGGGTCAGCTGAAAGGCTGTAAGTGACGTGTCAGGGCTGCTCACAGGAATGCAGCAGACTGTCCTAAAGGTTGAGGTGGTGGCCATGATGACCTTGGATTCAACTTCCACTTACGGCCATAATGGAATGACAGAGATGGAATTTACCCTCCTGCCTTAGCAATAAAAAACCCGGATAAAATCTATGATGCCACGGACAACAGGCTTCAATCAGCACAGCGATCCCTGAGAGAAGAGGAACAAACCAGCTGAACCCTAGGATTGCCCCACTACTTCCAGGCTGCAGCACAGGGAGGGGCGCCCCGGTGGAGTCTTGTGGTCTCCCTTAGTTGAGGAGACAGGGTTCACTTTGAGTGTGGCAGCTAGGATTTGCAGGACGGAGTGCCGCAGCGGGGAGAGGTGCACAGAGTGAACTCCAGAGACCTGCAGAGGGTCGCCCTGGGGTCTTCGGCTGATGGCCGAGCAGCACCCGAACGTGAGGAAACTACTGAGGCTGAGAAGGGAACCACCGGAAAGGGGAGGCTGAGCAGAGAACCACCAGAAGGGGGCGGCTGGAACAATCGCTGGTGCTCACGCAGGACCAGGAATAGTGTATGTGCCCCCAGCCAGAATAGAAACCCCTCCTAACACACAGGGCCTGCAGGGGGGTCCTCAGAAGGATACTGCCTCAGCAGTGGACAAATAAGTCCTAGACCAGGCATAAGCAAACTTCCTAAAGAACCAGAGTGTAGATATGTGAGGCTTTGAGGGCCATATGTTCTCTGTCACAACTACTCAAATCCGCTGGTGTAACACAAAAGCAGCCAAACAAAGTACATAAATAAATGTCTGTGTTCTACTGTTTATAAAAGCCGGCAACAGGCCCAGGGTCCATAATTTGCAACTCCTACCCTGGAGTGAAGTCGGTTCTGGACCTGCCTAATAAAGCTTGACAGGAAGCCACAAAAGCATTAAATTGTTTCCAAGTAACGTAACTGCATCTCAGGACAAGGATCCAAAATATTTAAAGGAGAAAACAAAACAAACAAAAACTACAAGCAGCCCACAACATAAAATCCAACATGCCTGGTATCCAATTAAAAATTACCAGACACACAAAGAAACAGGAAAACATGATGCACATGAGAAAAAAAAAAACAACAATCAAAATCAACCAAAAATGACACAGATGTTAGAATTGGCAAACAAAGACATGAAAACAGTTAAAACTGTGTTCCATGTGTTCAAAAAGTTAGGTAGAGATGTGGAAGATTTTTTTTTTTTAGCCAACAAATCGAAATTCAAGAGGTGAAAATGCAACATTTAAGATTAAAAATATAACAGGTGGAATTAACAGATTAGACACTATAGAAGAGAAAATTAGTGAACTTGCAGACATGTAAGTAGAAACTATCCAAGATGACACACAGAAAGACTGAAAGAACATAATCACAGCATCAGCAAACTGTGGGTCAACTTCAAGCCATCCAATATATGTGTAATTGCAGTCTCAGAAGGTACAAGGGTTGGGAGTGAGGGAGAGACCAAAAATAAATAAATAAATAGAAAAAAAATGGCCAAAACACTTCTACCATTTGATTAAAGACTAAATCCAAGGCCAGGCGCAGTGGCTTATGCCTGTAATCCCAGCATTTTGGGAGGCAGAGGCAGGTGGATCACATGAGGTCAGGAGTTTGAGACCAGCCTGGCCAACATGGCAAAACCCTGTCTTTACTAAAAATACAAAAATTAGCAGGGCATGGTGGCATGTGACTGTAATCCCAGCTACTTGGGAGGCTGAGGCAGGAGAATTGCTTGAACCAAGGAGGTGGAGGTTGCAGTGAGCCGAGATTGTGCCACTGCACTCCAGCCTGGGCAACAGAGTAAGACTCTATCTCAATTTAAAAAAAAAAAGACTAAATCCACGGGTCTCAGAAGCTCAATGACTGCCAAGCAGAAGAGACATGAAAAAACTCTACCAATGCACATCATAATCAAATCACTTAAAGTCAGTAACAAAGACAGCCTTAAAAACAACCAGAGGAGAAGACAACTGCATGTCAAGGAACAAAGTAAGTGGCCTTCTCATCAGAATCACTGCAAGCCACAAGACAACAGGCAATATCTTTAAAGCACTAAATGGAAAAAGAAAAAAAAAATCAACTTAGAATTTTATACCCAGCAAAAATACATTTCAAAACAAAAGGCAAACTAAAGACTTTTTCAGATACAAAAAAGCTGAGAGAATTCATTACTAGCAGACCTGCACTCCCTCCTCCAGCTGCAACCCCCTCCTCCAGCAGCACGGTTTGGACAGACCTGGCTGCAGCACCTCAGTTTTTCTATGCTCATGACATGATCCTACTCCCCCTCCCCTCCTCCTCCCCTGCAGGGGGCTGGGAGGATTAGTGAGATGCCATCTGAAGAGGACCAAGGAGGTTCTCTGGGTTAGGAAGGCCTCCTAGGATCCCTGGGTGGTGCTCCCTTCCACCTCCTGGCAATCTCCAAACCAGTTTGCCCATACAGTGGCTCTGAAAGCCTGTCACCGAGAAGACTAGTTTAGCTAACAGTCTCATCTTGCCTCCCAGGGTAAAGGGAGTCTGTGTACTTGGTAACAAATGCTGACCCCAGCCAGAGCAAGGATAATTAGGTCAACCAGCTGGCACGCATACAGGTGTCCCTTTTCTGGAGACAGGGAGGGGTGGTGATGGCCACTCCCGTTTTCCAGAGGGGGTGTCACTGTCCCAGTGCCACCCTGTCAACTAGTGGCAGAGGTCTCCTGTTCCTAGGCTTTTCTCCTAACGGGGGACCCTGTGTCCATTCCAAGCTCTGAACCCACCCACAGCCTCCCAGAGCCCACCTCAGCTCCTGAAACAAATACCTGACCCTCAGCACTGTCTGCAAGGTCAATGCTTGGGCCTCCCTGGCTCTGCCATGCCTCCCCTGGGTGGTCTGTGGCGGGTCACTTCCCACTCTAAGCCTCAGTTTCTCTTCTTGGTAACACGGGGAGTGAAACTGGATGAACTCTGAGGTCCCGTTCCCCTCTGACGTTCATCAGCTCTGTGAACACCTTCCCCACCGACTATTAAGACTGAAGCCTCATTAAGGCCAATTAAAGGAAGATCAGGCCTTCTGAGCACCAAATGGCTGCAGTGGGTCGGGGTCAAGAAGCCCAAGCTAGTCATGCCCAGAGCGCTCTGACCAGGAGGCTCTGCCTAGCCCAGTGGCATGGAGGCACTACCCTGAGTCTCCTACCTCCCCCAGACGGACATCAGCTTCCTTGCCATGGCTCAGGAATACTGCAGAGACAAGGGGCTGGCAGAGCTTGGAGAAAGGCCATGAGGTGACCAAGGCTATTCCCTGTGGATGAGGCAAGAAGGCAAGATCCTTTCCCGCTGGCCGCAAGGAGCTTCAGAATCCTCAGAGCTTCCAGGCTTGCAGGCACAGGATCCAGCCAACCAGACCATCCCATGTGGGCAGCAAATGGCACCAGCTGAGAATTTTCAAACAGGAAAATCTCAGAACCACGGATTCAAAAGCCTTTAAAACCTCAGCTTCTCAGGGTCCAAGAGCAACAGACACTGGGGACATCAAGCATCCTAATGCCCCAGAAAGCCTGGCTTGGAAAGGACTTGCCCAAGGTCACAAAGCACGCCAGGGCAGGGTTGAGGCTTCCAGGCCACCTGGTGCCCACATGCTGTCTGCTGCATTCCATTGAGCCCCTGCTTGAACTTCTGCCAGGACAGCGAGCTCACCACTTCCACCCCCAGACTACTCCCAGAGAGAAGCTCTCAGGACAGGAGTGAGGAGTGAAGGTGGAGGAGGTGACGGGAGAGATCTGGCATCTACCAATGCCAGCTCCATGCCAGACACAGAGTGTTTTACACACCCCACTTTTTCCCATTTAAATCTCACGATGACTTTATGAGGCAGGTGTTAGCTGTTAGCACCACCATGACACGGAGGAGGAAGGAACAGAAGGTCAGAGAGGCCAAGCAACTATCTCCGAGCAACCACTAAAGATAACACCAGAGCTGGGGCTCATGCCTGGGTCCCAGTAATATGGACGCCTGTCTTCCCACGACCCCACGTGGCATTTAACCTGGCAAGGTACTGGAGGCCAGGGGTCATTCAGACCCTTAAAGGGGACTAGGACAGCCCACCCAGGCTAGGGCCTGCCAGGCTGGGGCCAACGTGGGCCATGGCACAGGGCGAGACCCCATCTTTCTCCCCAGCTGCTTGCGAGGCAGAGGGTAGCTCGGTGCTTTTGGATGCTCCTGTCTGTCACTGCTTCAAGACAAGGCCTGATCCCCACTTTACAAGTGAAGAAACTGAGGTCCAGAGTCCTGCAGCATGCGAGTGGCTAAGTGGGACCAGTACCCTCTGCTGGCCCAGGGGCCAGGACCCTCAGCTTCAGGGAGACCCTCTCCAACCAGCGAGACCCAATCCAGGTTCAGCCACATCTAAGACCTTTGGTGTAACCTTATGAAGGCCCCAGCCGACTCTGAGCCTCAGTTTCCCCAGCTGTGATATGAACATGATGGTAGGCCCTGGCTCTTGGGGTCGTGGGAAGGAGGCCAACCCGGTGGCTGAGCAGCTGCCTCTCCCACTGGATTGCCCAGACGGGCAGGCACTCTCTCCTTAGAGCTCCTTCCTCGAAGGGCTGCTCCCGACTATCCTGAAACTCTTAATTAAGACGCAAGCGCCCGCAGGGAAGGGAGACTTTGGAGCGCATAGGAGTTAACACCTGGGATTCCTTTATCAGATGGTTCCCCACCCACTCTCTGACCTGTGGTGGGAGCCTGGGACAGCTGTGGGCCCCCCAAGGAGCCAACTGGGCCACCTGTGGCCTCTGGCAGTGTGGGGAGCTGTCCTGGCACTGCCCCGCTAAAGGATGCAATGAGTGGCCTTCCTCCTGATCCCCAGGCCACAGAGCTCACCCTGTTCTTGTGAGTCCCCATCCCAGCTCTCCTCCAGAGAGCCCAGTATTTAGCTGCCAAGGAGTCTCATGAAAACGCTTTTACTGCCGGGCACAGTGGCTCATGCCTGTAATCCCAGCACTTTGGAAGGCAGAGGCGGGTGGATCACAAGGTCAGGAGTTCGAGACCCGCCTGACCAATATGGTGAAACCCCGTCTCTCTTAAAAATGCAAAAATTAGCTGGGCATGGTGGCGCACGCCTGCAATCCCAGCTACTCAGGAGGCTGAGGCAGGAGAATTGCTTGAACTCAGGACGCGGAGGTTGCAGTGAGCAGAGATTGCACCACTGCACTCCAGCCTGGGCGACAGAGCAAGACTCTGTCTCAAAAAGGAAAAAAAAAAAAAACGCTTTTACTGTCCTGAATCAGTAAACAACAGGATCCAGCAGCGAGGCTCTGGTGCTCCCATGCAGGGGTAGGGCTCAGAAGGAACAGTGACACTGCTTCTCCAGGGAATGGGGGGTGCTCAGGGCCTGCAGACTGGGGGTCTGGGCCCAGTCCCTCCAGATATCAGTTCTGTGACCTCGGGCAAGTTATTTGCCACCTCCGGGCCCCACCAAGCCTCAGTTTCCTCATCTGCAGCACAATGGAGACAACACCTACTTTCCAGAGTGGTGGGGAGGATTACACAGCACGGTAAAGTGCCCGCTCAGCACCTGGCACGGGGTTGGCATTTAGTAAGCGCCTCATTAAGCTGCTTCTATTCTCCCAGAGCCAAGCTGTGGGCCAGGACTTCAGCGTGTGAAGGCAGGGGCCTGACAGAAAAAATGTGGGGTGAATCAGGCATCGTGAAACCTGGGTTCGACTTTATTTCTCTGGGTCTGTTCCCAAGCCCTGGCCTGGCATGCAGAGATCAGCGTTCTGGCCCTGGCCACCGGCGCCTCACCCTCCCTCAGTTTCCTCAGCTGTGAAATAAGGAAGGTGTGATCCATCCCTGCTCCTGGGGCCTCACCCTGGGGCTGGTGAGGGATCCTGCTAGGGCCCCCATGCCGTGTCAGGTTGAGGGGGGGCTCAGCACCTGCTGGAGGAACCAGCTGGAACATCTACATCCAGCTCTCGCTGAGGGAGCCCCAACCCAGCCCAGCCTCACCCCTTCTCAGGCTGCAGCCGAGCGAGGCCGGGGCTCGCCCCTCCCAGGCGTGATCCTACAGGCCCGTCCTCTGGTATGCAGTGGAACCCCACAGCAGGTTTTTCCCCAGATAAATCATGGCTCCTGGGGCTGGGGGAAGGGCAGGCAGTGACCTTCCATCTTGGAGTTGGAGCCCACTAGGGCTGGAGGTTAGGCTCGGAGGGCACAAGGTGCTGGGAGTGAGACCTGGGACCCACCGGCCTCTTGACCCAGGGGAGTCTAGGATCGCAAGGCAGCAAGGTATCAGGGCTGAAGGGGCCCCTAACAGTCTTCAAGACCTGTACCCATTTTACAGATGGGATGACTGGGGCTTGGAGAGGAGCTGGGGCTTGTTCCAGGTCACAGTTAGGCAGAGGCAGAGCACGGACTTTTGGCTCCTAGTCCTGCTGTCCACTAGTTCCATTCTAATCATTTGGGAACTGGGGGGGGCAGGAAGGGGGGACTGACAGCAGTCCTGACGGGAACACAGCCGCTCCCCTGAGTGCTGTGTCACTTCCCTGCCCCAGGGTCTGCCTGTTGTGCTGACAACAGGTAAGGTGAGTGAGGAGGCGGCGGGCTGGGCTGTCCTGACTCACCCCAGCAGCCCCAGCCTGAAGCCCCCGGTGGGAAGGGGCCAGTGTGCGGCGAGGGGGCCCAGGCAGAGGGATCCCCAACCCAGGCAGGGGGCAGGCAGAGTTCTCCCCACATGATACTAGAGTGAGAAGGGGAGGCGGGAGCAGGGGCACGAAAGGTGATTCATGGGGAGAGATAAGGCAGGGAGCGCTCCTGGCAGGCGGCAGGCGGGCAGACAAAGAGCACCGTCAGCATCTGTCAGCGTCCCGGCCCTGCCCCTGTGAGCCTGGGAAGCAGCCGGAGCAGGATAGTTGGAGGACTGCAGTGGCCTGGATGAGCTGCCCCTCCCAGCCCCGGCCTGTCACTCTGTCCTGCCAGGGCCAGGGCATGAGGGGTAGCCTAGAGTTTGAGGGAAACACAGGCCTGATCCCCACCCCTCCACCCGAGAACTAGCTAGGTGACCTTGGGCGGGGACTAACAAGTTTCTACATCTGAAAAATGGGACAGATAACACTAGCTGAGATTATAAAGCGCCTCGAACTCAATCAGCACTTGCTATTGTTATTATCCCCGCCCACATATGCCATGCTGGCCACGGGTCCCAGGACAGATGTGGCAGGGAAGGACATGCCCAGGGCAGAAAGCAGGGGCTTGGCTCACCACAATGCTGTGGAGTCATGAACAAATCCCTGTCCTTCTCTGTGCCTCAGTGTCCTTGTCTGTCAGATGAGGGGCTTAGTCTCTACTGCCTCTGAGGCCCCCACTTTGGGACGCTTGAGGACGCCCTGAGGTCTGAGAGTGGGGAGCAGTCTCAGCAGTGAATGCCCCATCCTGAGGGCTGGAAAAGCAGAGAGCAGGGCGCATCTGTCTGAGGCTCGAGGACATCACTCACTGTGGGGCCGTGTAGACAGACTGGCACCCAAACTGGAGACCAGCTTCTTCCTGGCTATGTCACCTTAGACAGGTGACAGCAATAGCCTTGTGGGAAGCAAAGGAAGGCAATGTCACCTTAGGTGACACTAATAACCTTGTGGGGCTTTTATGGGAAGCAAAGGAAGCTCCAGGTGGCCCATGAGACTGTATGGAGTGGCTGGGTCACAGCTGTAGCCAGAGACTCAGGGAGGAACCTGGAGTCAGCAGGGGAAGCCCTGGCCCTGGGAGCCCCTATCTGGCCCATCGTTGGGTGGGGAATCTGTCTGTCTGTGAGAGAGGAGACCCTCTGGCTGTTCCCATCTGCCTCCTTCCTGTCTCTGACGAGGAGGGGAGGCACAGAGGAGTGGGAACCTTGGCACAGCAAGTCCCCCTACCCAGGGCCTCGGTTTCCCTGTTTTCAAGATGGAAGTGGAGGCTGGGTAATGGGATCCCAGCAGGCTCTCTGTGGAGACTGGGTTCTCTATCCTCCAGCCAGTCATCTCCACCAGTCACAGACGTCAGCAGCACTTCCCACACACCATGGCAGGTGTGGGGCGGGTCTCTCAGCCTGCAAACTATGAAAGTCCCTTCCTCCTCCCCCTCCTCCTCCTCTTCCTCTAACTCCTTCCTTACTTTTGTCACCCGATATTCCATCTTCACAATAGCCAAAGATGCAGCTTTTATCTGCACCACCTCCATCTTATAGACCAAAAACCCGAAGCCTCAAAGTTGCCCAGGGTCAGTCAGTGAATTGAGAGGACCAGGCACCCCGACCCAGCTAGCTGACCCAGCTGGTCCCCTTGTTGGGCAGGGACTCCACCTTCCTGGAAACTGGAGCCAGGGCCAAGAGCCACCGGGGTCACCTCATCAGTTCTTGACCCACTTCTGGTTTCTCTGCCTACAAACTTCCCCAAGGCCCTGTCAGTTAGCCAGGATGGTCTCTGAAGCCAGCATTCTGGTCTTGTGCAATTGGCTGCTCTGCTCTGGGATTGGAAGTATAAAGGGATTAGACCCAGCAAGGAAGACCTCATCCCACAACCTGAGGCCCAGACCTGACTTCAGAATCCCCTTCTCAACACAGCTCACTAGGTAAGCTTTATCTATCAAGTCAAGATGTACTTGGCAACGATGAGAAGGTACTTACGTGCAGCAGGCATTAGCACCTGCTCATGGTCACAGCTGTCCAGCAGTGGCCTAGCTATCTCTGCAAGTGGCAAGCACCCCTTCTGAGAATGTGTGATGGTGTGTCAGCCAAGAATGGCCCCCCACAGCTAGGGCACTGCATAGCCCAAAAGGGGTGGAGAATGGGAGGGCCAAAGAAGGCTTTGTCCTCACCTGTGCATCCTGGCCTGGAAAGTTTCCACCATTGCAAAGCTCACAAAGAGACTCAGAGAGGGTGCGCAATCTGCTCCCAGTTGCTCAGCACAGCTAGGAAACAGGCAGTGTTGAACCAGGACCTCCAGGCCAGTCTCAGATGGACTCGGACCATGCCTATCCCCTCACCCCGCAACAAAAGCTCTCCCCACCAGAGAGCTCACGGTGTGTGGGGGCCTTCACAGTGAATCGGAGACACTCTAAGGGAGAGTGAGAGGAAGCCCTGGGGTTCCTCCCCTCCCCACTCCACCCTATCTTGGTCCCTTCTTCTGGGGAACCAGAAACACCCCGCAACAATACAGAGGCCCTTTGAGACAGGGCAGCCCACTGTCACCGGCTAGGACCTGGGAACCCTATCCTGCAAGGAAACTGCGGATCCCCACAAAGGTGGGGAGGAAACCTCCACCTAGGAGGCAGCCAGGGAAACAGCAGAGATCCCTAGAAGCCCATGTTGGGCTCCCGTTTGGGGCTCTGAGTGAGCCTGTATTGAGGGGTCCGGTCGCTGGTTGGGCCTTGGCTCCCGGAGTCCCCACGCTGCCTCACCTTCTGTGCCTGGCTGATCATCTTCCGCACCACCTCTTTGATGTGGGCCTGCCCGTCTATGGGGGGCTGCATGTAGACGCTGGCCCGGGTCACGCCGCGGTAGGCGATGGTGTCGGGCCAGCCCAGGTCCAGCTGCGGGATGGAGCGGTCCGACTTCTGGGGCCAGTACTCCAGGGAGGGCAGCGGCTCAGCCTCGGTGGGGACCCCATCCGCCCCGCTGGCTTCCTCTCCGTCGCCGACCCGGTGGTCCTCGGGCCCCTGGGAGGGGTCCGTGCCCCGAGGGTCCTCAGAGCCCGGGTCGTACACTTCGATGGTCTCCAGGATGCGCTTGAGCTCCAGCTCCGAGAGGAAGTCTCGGATGTTCTCCCGCTTGAGCACCTCGTAGAAGGCGTCCCGGCCGCGGGCCACCAGGGCCTCCAGCGCCAGCCGCTGCTCCTCGCTGTAGAAGAACTCCGGCTTGGACTCGCTGGAGCGCCAGTTCACATGGTTGTCGTCCAGACACTGCACCTGGGAGAAGGCCATGGTGCCGCCTGCCCGGGCACTGCTGCCGCGGGTGGGTGGGCAAGGTCCGGCTCCTAGCTCCGGCCCGGCTGGGGCACCGCGCGCTCGGGGGCCTCTCCGCGGCCTCTGCTCCTCTGCCCATGAGCAACCTGCGGGAAAGACCTGATGAGCCCGGCTCGGCGCGGAGGGCGGGCCGCGCGGGAAGGGGCGGCGGGGGGCGGGGCCGGGAACTCAGGTGGGCGTGGGAAGGACGGGGCTGGGGCTGGGACTGGGAAGATGAGGTGGGGGCACTGGACTAGAATGGGGAGAAAGTAAGGGATCGTAACAGCAGGGAGGGAGCCGTGGGCCACGTCCCAGGGCTCAGCGTGCCTCTATGTGCAGGGGACAGGGAACCCACATCCCAGATTTCCGGAGCTGCCTGAAGTCCTGGCAACTTCTGAGGGAAACTAGGGCAGCCGGGGAACTTCCCAGTAGCTTCTTAGAGTGGGAGGCGGCCCCGGCACAGCGGCGCCCCGCAAACCGAGGGCTTCCGGGTAAGGGAGAGGTCTTAAAATTCCCAGGTGCCGGCAACCCAGGAGGCCTGCCCTGAAGAGGACGGGGCTCTGGGAGGGGTCCAGGAGAGCCAGAAGTGCGGTTGTGGGGCGGCGGCGCCCCGCAAGACCCGGGATCCCGGGGGCGCGGCTGTGACTTGCTTACCGAGTGGGCACGGGCGGAGCGCGGCGCACACGCGGCGGCGGCGGCGGCGGCGGCGGCGCGAGGCCGGGCGGGGGAGCACCGGTGACTCAGGGCCGCCCCGCCCACCCCACCGTCGCCACCTGCAGTCACGTGCCGCCCGGGGCGGGGCCGGAAGCTGATTCACCCCTCCACAGGCAGACAGACCTGGGGCGGGCGCACTGCCCACTGTCCCCTGGTGCCCGAATTCCGAAAAGCTCATAAGCCTAAGCCCAAGAGCTCCTGGAACACCCAGCCCAGAGAGGGACAGTGTTCTTCCTGAGGTCACACAGCGGGTCAACAGCCTTGGCACCCCCTGTGCCCCCAGGGTCTGTTGGTAATCCTGGATCAACCCTGGCTGTGCCCAGTTTCGCCGGTGTGGCGGGAAGTCCGTGCGGCTGTGTAGATTTCCAGCTGTCCAGTTGTGGAAATAGGTCTAGGGTAGTGGACTGGGAGCCCCCAGGCAGGGATAGAGCACTGACTGATCCAACCTCTGGCCTTTCCTGAGCAGGTACCTAGTTCTCAGTCCTGAGCCCTGATCCCCTCTGGGAGGGGTCCCCAGGCTGCTTCTGCGTGGCGGGCAGCACCCGACCTGAACCCTAGGGCAGGGAGGGGCCAAGAGGGCAGCTGTGGGCTGGGGTCAGGCCCAGCTCTCTGCTGAGCGTCCCCTGGGGTTGGGACCCTGGTTATGGGGAGCGTGGAGACCACATCTGAAGGCAGGCTTTGAGAGTGGGACAGCAAAGCCCATTAAACCTGGCCCAACAAACAGCCCCCACCCCATCGCGTGCCGCAGCCAGTCTGCCAGGCACCAGGCCCAGCCCTTCCTCCCATCCCCCATACTTGCTCTGGATCTGGATGGGGCTGGTTTGGGGCCCTTAAGGATGCTGCTTCGGTAGGCTGGTGACATCTCTAGGCCTTGCGCCCTCAAATCCTCCTCCTCCAAGGCCTTCTCCACCATTCATGGCCCATCAGGACTCCTTGCCTCTGAGTCCACTGCCCTGGACAATGACTGGCCTCCTAGGCCCAGCATCCTTGTGGTCCCCATCACTGACCCCTCAAGCCTGAAGTCCTACACTCTGCCATACAGGCCCCCCCAAGGGCTTTATGCTACTGAACATAGTGGCCCTGGGGGGACAGGCACACATATTTGCATCCCTCCCCTGCCCCAGGGCCAGAGAGGGGAGGTGGTCCCAGCGGGGGAGCCCTGCTTTGAGGGTCCCGAAGACCCATTTATAGCCCCTCTGCCACTGTGGATCCCCTGCAAGACCCTCTCTGAGCCGCCTCAGCTTCTCACTGTGTTCTTACCAATGCACAGAGGCTGGGGAGTTCAGGAAGGGAGTCCAAGGTCTCACCCTCCCCTCCACCACCCCCACACTTCTGCAGTTGATGAACAGGAAGGTTGTATGCACCCAGTTTTCCCCAGTAGTGACGTTTTGCATAACTATAATACAATAATATCACAGCCAGAAAATTGACACTGGTGCAATCCACGGAGTTTATTTAGATTTCACCAGTTTTTTGTTTGTTTTGGGACAGGGTCTTGCTCTGTCACCTAGGCTGGAGTACAGTGGTATGTACAATCATTGCTCAATGCAGCCTTGAACTCCTGGGCTCAAGCGGTCCTCCTGCCTCAGGGTCCTGAGTAGCTGGGACCACAGGCACCATGCCCAGCTAATTTTTTTTCTTTCTTTTTCTTTTTTTTTTTTTGTAGAGACAGGGCCTGTCTATGTTGCTCAGACTGGTCTCAAACTCCTGGCCTCAAGTGATTCTCCCACCTTGGCCTCCCAAAGTTCTGGGATTACAGGCGTGAGCTACTGCACCGGCCAGATTTCACCAGTTTTACATGCTCTTATTTGTGTGTGTGTGTGTCTACATCCTTACTATGTATAGAGATTTGTGTAACCACCATTACAGTCAAGATACAGAACTGTTCTATCACTACAAAGATCTCCCTCTCTGTAGCCATCCCCACACCTCCCCCCACCACCATTCCTAACCTCTGGCAACCACTAATCTATTCTACAATTCAACAATTTTGCTATTTCAAGAATGCTATATAAATGGAAGATGTAGTATATAAACTTTTGGGATTGGCCTTTTTTCCCACTTAGCATAGTTCTCCAGCAAGTCATTCAAGTTGTTTCATGGATCAATGGTCTGTGCTTTTCATTGCTGACTAGTATTCCACGGTACGGATATACCACACTTTGCTTAACCATTTCAGTGATTAAAGGATATGTGCAGTTTCCAGCTTTTGATTATTACAAATAACCTTGCTATGAGCTTTCATATACATATGTATATAAACATCAGGTTTCATTTATCTGGCATAAATGCCCAAGAGTGTTATTCCTGGGTCCTGGTAGTCGTGTGTTCAAACACTGCCAAACTTTTTCCAGAGTGGCTGCACCATTTCACATTCGCACCAACAATATGTGCATGATCCAGTTTCTCCACATCCTTGCCAACATGTGGTGTTACCATTATTATTATTATTTTTTTTTTTTTTTGGTCCATTCTGATAGGTAGGTCATATGTTACTGTGGTTTAAACTTGTGCTTTCCTGATGGCTAATGTCATTGAATCTCTTTTCATGGGCTTATATGCCATCTGTTTGTCTTCTCCTTTGAAACATTTGTTCATGTCTGTTGCCCATTTACTTTTTTTTTTTTTTTTTTTGAGACAGAGTCTCGCTCTGTCACCCAGGCTGGAGTGCGGTGGTGCGATCTCGGCTCAGTGCAAGCTCCGCCTCCCGGGTTCACGCCATTCTCCTGCCTCAGCCTCCCGAGTAGCTGGGACTACAGGCACCCTCCACCACACCGGGCTAATTTTTTGTATTTTTAGTAGAGACGGGGTTTCACCGTGTTCGCCAGGATGGTCTCGATCTCCTGACCTCGTGATCCGCTCGCCTTGGCCTCCCAAAGTGCTGGGATTACAGGCGTGAGCCACTGCGCCCGGCCACTTTTGCCCATTTTCTAATTGGATTGTCTATTTTTTAACTCTTGAGTTTTAACTTTTTTACTTTTTTGTTTTATTAGAGATAGGCTCTTGCTCTGTTATCCAGGCTGGAGTGCAGTGGCATGATGATAGCTCACTGCAACCTCAAAGTCCTGGGCTCAAGCCGTCCTCCCACTTCAGCCTCCCAAGTAGCTGGGACTACAGGTGTGCACCACCATGCCTGGCTAATTCTTTTTTATTTTCAGTAGAATCATGGTCTCACTATGTTGCCCAGGCTTATACTGTTGAGTTTCAAAAGTTCTTTATATATTCTAGATATAGGACCTTTGTTGGGTGTGTGCTCTGCAAATATTGTCTCCCAGTTAGTAGCTTGCCTTTTCATCCTCTTTGCAGGTGTCTTACACAGAGCTAAAGTTTTAAATGTTGATGAGGTCCAGTTTATCAATTTTTCCTTTTATGCATCATGCTTTTGGTGTCAAGTCTAAGAACTATTCACTTTGTTGAAGTCAAAATGAAAATGTAGAGACGAATCTCTACATTTAACGTTTTATTTGGGAAGAAAAATTGCAATTCAGGGCATGCACAAAGATTGGGTGGTCTTTGATGTGTCTGGAGAACACAAAGAAGGTTAGAGGTTTTCTAAAAAGCAGAAATATTACTTAGTGCTCTTTGAGAAAGTTCCTTGGCACTAGTAAGGGTTTGGGGACCTGGAGAGTTCTAATTGGTGAGTGACAGTGGTAAGCAAAATTAGTCCTAGATTTGTAGCAAGTTATCTCAGCAGCTATAGATAAAACTGGTTTCAGGTTGTAACAGGACGTTGCTTTCACCAGCCAGGCTCACAGGGAATTGCATTTTTGGAATAATGTTATGTACCCTTGGTGCTTTCCCCCACTGGCCTCTTACCTCTGTTTTAGTTCTGTAGACAAGAATGACCCAATATGTATGATCAACTTTTACAGCCTAGACTTAGGTCCTAAAGATTTTCTCCTATTATTTTCCCCAAAAGTTTGATAGTTTTTTTAAACATTTTACATTTAAGTCTGTGATCTATTTTGAGTTAATTTTTGTATAAGGTGTGAAGTTTAGATTGAGGATTGGTTTTTGACCTATAGATGTTCTCAGAAGAGTTTTTACAGAGGAGAAGACAGCCTCACAGATTTTTTTTTTTTTTTTTTTTTTTGAGGTAGGGTCTTGCTCTGTCTCCGAGGCTGGAGTATAGTGGCCTGATCTCGGCTCACTGCAACCTCCATCTTCCAGGTTCAGCGATTCTCGTGCCATAACCTCCCAAGTAGCTGGGACTACAGGTACGCACCACTACACCTGGCTAATATTTGTATTTTTTGGTAGAGACAGGGTTTCGCCAGCTTGCCCAGGCTGGTCTCAAACTCCTGGCCTCAAGTGATTCATCCACCTCAGCCTCCCAAAGTGCTAGGATTACAGACATGAGCCACCGTGCCTGGCCAGTCTCAGAGATCTTCATCACTCAAGATCATACAGCAAGGGATTGGGAGAGCTGAGTTTGTTTTGTTGTTTTTGTTTGTTTGATTGAGACAGGGTCTTGCTCTGTCACCTCCAGGCTGGAGTGCAGTGGTGCAATCACGGTTCACTGCAGCCTGGACCTCTCATACTCAAGCAATCCTCCTACCTCATCTCAGCCTCCTGAGTAGCTGAGACTACAGGCACGAACCATCCCGCTAATTTTAATTTTTTGGGGAAAGACATGCTTTCACCAAGCTTTGTTGTTGTTTTTTTTTTTTTTTTTTTTTGAGACGGAGTATTGCTCTGTCGCCCAGGCTGGAGTGCAGTGGCGCGATCTCCACTCACAGCAAGCTCCACTTCCCGGGTTCACACCATTCTCCTGCCTCAGCCTCCCGTGTAGCTGGGACTACAGGTGCCCGCCACCGCGCCCGGCTAATTTTTTTAATGTATTTTTAGTAGAGACGGGGTTTCACCATGTTAGCCAGGATAGTCTCGATCTCCTGAACTCGTGATCCGCCCGTCTCGGCCTCCCAGAGTGCTGGGATTACAGGCGTGAGCCACTGCACCCGGTCCAGGCTTTGTTTTTTAATTGAAATGGGGTCTCCCTATATTGGTCAGGTTGGTCTTGAACTCCCAGCCTCAAACAATCCTCCTGCCTCAGCCTCCCAAAGTGTTGGGATTACAGATGTAAGCCACTCTGCATGGCTGATAACTGGATTTGAACTCAGGTCTGGGAGCCTTTCTCCTGCTCCCTCCTGCAATAGCAGTGTCTGGACTGGCTCCTGGGAATGGGTCGGGCCTGGTTAGGGAGTGGAGAGCACCTTGATTACCCCTCAAGAGACTCTGTTCAGTGACCTCCTTGGGAGAAAATCATTCACTCAGTCAACAGACACTGGCAGAAGCTGCCGTATGTTTGCTTGTGCTAAGCACTGTTGAGACCCAGACTTTTCCCTGAGGCCCCATAGTCATAGCCTGGGTGGGAGGCAGGACAGTCACAGGGCATAGAGTTATTGGTGCCGTGGAGGATATAGCCCCAAAGCCTGAAGGGCTCAGACGTCCGTAATGAATTGAGAAGAATGAGTGTAAGTTCCCTGGGATAAACCCAGGGAAGGGCAGAAGGTGGGAAGGGTGTTCCGGGGAGAAGGAACAGCAAACACAGAGACCCAGAGGTGTCCAGGAGAGCCTGGGGTGCCAGAAGTCTGGGTGAAATTAGTCTAGGAGAGGGTGGCTGAGCGAGGTGGCCATAGCAAGGGGTGTGGGAGGGCCTTGATTAGAGCCTGTGATCCCCCTGCAGCGGCTGGAGAGGCACGGAGCGGATGTGAGCAGGGAGGAGCGTGGGCGGATTGGTGGGTTTAGAAGTTCCCTTTGCTTGCTTGCAGTGGGAGTGGATTAGGAGGCACAGGAGGAGGTAGTGCAGTAATCAAACAGGACTGGGCATTGGCCATGGGGAGGGAAGACAAAGGGACGAGGAGAGGCAACCCCCAGCTTCTGGTGTGGGCACTGGCTAGACGGAGGGCTGATGCAAAAGTGGGGCCCAGTGGGGAACTCCTAGGCCTGCAGAAGCCAGCACCCTGGCAAACCCATAGACCCCTGCCAGCTCCCCAACTCTCACTGCCCCCCGCTCCGCCTCCCCGGGGCTGCTTACTCTGGAGTCCTGAGGGACTGTGTTTCAATGGTGACACCACTACCACTGTTCTCACAAAGGAGAAGTTAGTTGTTCTTTCTTGCTGCTCAGCACAAACACTTAGTCAAACCAGTGGTACTCAGGGCGGTTTCCCATGCCGAGAGCCTGGAATGGCCTGAAGAAGCTCACGAACAATCTCCTGACTCCGGCTTTCTGAACCATTATATGGCTGCGACACCTCACCTATCCCTCCCAAGAGGGCTGGGTCCTCTGAGTGCCAATCTGCCTGCCTAGGCTCAAAGCCCATCAGCAGTGGCCCATCACCTGTCCTGTGAATCCTGGACCCCAGTGGCCTCAGAGTTCTGCCATGGGGTCCCTGGCTCTGTCTTGGATCTGATTGTGTCCCCCAGGCAAGTTATGTCCTTTCTGGTCCTGAAAAACTAATGGGGGTAGAGGTGGTAGGATGGGGCAGCTGGATCAAACAGTGCTCTTTCTGGGATGCCTCCTCCTACTCCTCCTCTCCTCCTGTGCCTTTCCTCCCTCCTCCCCACCATGCAGTCACTTATTCATTCATTCAACCAGTGTTCCCAGAAAGTCTCTTCTGGGCCATACCTGGGACTTGGAGATGATTCAAACCCAGTGTCTGCCCTTGGGGAGCTTCAGTCCTGGTGCAGAAGGTAGACTATGTAAACAAACAACCGTGATTCAATCTTTGGCCTTAGGAGCCCTTGGGAGGAAGCTGCTACTGCCTGGGGGGGTGGGAGAGTCAGGGAAGGCCTCAGAGGACAAGCCCTTTGCAATGAGCCTTGAAGCAGGAGGTAAACAAGGGTGGGGGTGGGTGTTAGACGGACGGTAGTGCCCTGGGAGGAGGGACTGCGTCTGCAAAGGCATGGAGGCGTCCAAGTGCTGGGTGTGTGTGAGAAAATGCAAGCAGGTCAGGGTGGCTGGTGCACAGTGCTGGGATGGGAGGTTCTGGGACCAATTGTCAAGGGCCTCGAATGCCATAGAAAGGATTTTTTTTTTTTTTTCCTCAGGATGCCATGGGCTGAGAGGTGGAGATAGGGAGGAGGTTCCTAAGAAATAAGTGATATGGCCGGGCGCGGTGGCTCAAGCCTGTAATCCCAGCACTTTGGGAGGCCGAGACGGGCGGATCACAAGGTCAGGAGATCGAGACCATCCTGGCGAACACGGTGAAACCCCGTCTCTACTAAAAATACAAAAAATTAGCCGGGCGGGGTGGCGGCGCCTGTAGTCCCAGCTACTCGGGAGGCTGAGGCAGGAGAATGGCGCAAACCCGGGAGGCGGAGCTTGCAGTGAGCCGAGATCCGGCCACTGCACTCCAGCCTGGGCGATAGAGCGAGACCTCATTCAAAAAAAAAAAGGCCGCTGGTGGCCTGGCCTGTAATCCCGTACTCGGGGAGGCCGAGACGGGTGGATCAATACTGCAGGTCAGGAGAGAGATCGAGATCCTGGCTAACACGTGGAAACCCCATCTCTACTAAAATACAAAAACTAGCTAGGCGTAGGTGGCGCTGGGCCTCTGTAGTCCCAGCTGCTACTCGGGAGGCTGAGGCAGAGAATGGCGTGAACCCGAAGAGGTGTGGAGCTTGGTGAGCTGAGATCCGCCACTGCACCTCCCAGCCTGGGCGATAGAGCAAGACTCCGTCTCAAAAAAAGAAATAAGTGATATGGGCTGGGCTGGTGGCTCAAGCTCAAAATTCCAAAGTACTTTGGGAGGCCGCAGGCGGTGGATCACGAGGTCAGGAGATCGAGACCATCCTGGCTAACACGGGTGAAACCCCGCCTCTACTAAATACAGGGGCAAAACTAGCTGGGCTGCCGTGGCGGGCTTCTGTAGTCCCAGCTACTCGGGAGGCTGAGGCAGGAGAATGGTGTAAAACCCGAGGCCGGAGCTTGCAGTGAGCCGAGATCACACGCACCGGTGACTCCAGCCCGGTGATACAGCAGACTGGGCCTCAAAAAAAAAAAAAAAAAAAGAAATAAGTGATATGCTGAGAGCTGTGATTCCAAAGTGTGGAGAAGATGGACAGGAGGCTGGGGAGGAGCTTGGGATTGGGCAGGGTGGGCCGCAGACGGGAGGGGGAAGAAGCCACGGGCCTGGGGGCTGATGGGAGGAGCCAGGGAGGTGCCTGGGGGATGACAGGAACCTGGTGTCCAGGAAGCCTGGAGCTCAAACAGGCTGGGCTGGAGACTGGGACACAGTCAAGGGTGCCAGGGTAGAGGACACTGCCCCAGCCCAGCTGGCCTGGAGGAAGAGGTCTGAGGCCCGCCCTTCCCCATGGGCTGGGCATCTAAGAAGGGACATATCAGAAAGGGGCTTTGGAGGGTGCAGCCTACACAGGGAGCACTAAGACAGAAGTGTCAATGCCGGCCGCCCCTGCAGCTGCTGTGTTGCAACTCGGCCTGCCCCTAACAGGCCACCGCAGTGCTGTCAGTCAACTTGTTTCTGAACTCCCCCATAATCATCGTCTCCCGGTTAGCTCTGCACTCTGGGCCCTGCTGAAAACCCCCAGGAGCAGGGGCCAAAGGTTTCTAGAAAGTCTTTTATGGAAGGAAACCGTGAATGTGGGTCAACTCTCTCCATCCCTACATCACTAGACCAAAGTCAGGCCCGCGACTGCCAACACCAGCAAAATCTCACTGAACGGACAGTGAGGGGAGCCCCACACATCATCAAGGCTATGGATGCGGGTCGGGGTTCTGCCCCACACAGGGCAGGAGGCCGAGGGATGCCTGGATTTAGGCTTCAGTTGGGATCTGACCTGAGCCTGGGAAATTCGTGAGTCCTTCATTCATTCAACAGATGAGCCGTGTGCACCACCCCAGCCATGGGGGAGATAGCACGAGGCAAATCCCATCCTCTCAGGACTCGCCTGCCACGGGGAAGTGGCAAGAACCGAATAAACATGTCCAAGTCCTCCCAGGGATGACAAGGGATGAGGGAAAGCGATGTGGGGCAAGGGGACAGATGGGAGAATGGGGTGGGGAGGACAGACCCGAATTCGGGAAGGAGGCAGGCCTCGGGTGGGAGCAAGGAGGGACTTGCGGGGAGGGGCCGAGGGTCTGGATCACCCAGGGTCTTGCAGACTGTTGAGAGGTTGAGCAGCTGGAGAGTCCTGGGCATCGGCTCAGCAATCTGCAGCAGGAAATAGCCTGGCCTAAAGCTTGGACCCCAGGGTCGGAGACAGAGGTATGGATGGGCTCTGACCCCACGTCCTAAGCCAGGAAGCTGGAGGCCGCCAGTCCCTGAGCTTTTACCACAGCCCTGCTGCCTGAGCTGCAGCTGTGTGACAGCACACTCAAGCCGGCTGCCCATGGACGGACACCGCTTGTCGACTTGTTGCTGAGTGAACACAAAGCCCAGGGGACAGGCTGAGGGCCTGGGGCGGGGCCCATCCTGCAGGGCTCTCTCCTCTCTAGCCTCCATTTACCCCTTTGGGAAGAATGGCTGGGGACAAGGAGGGCAAGGGAGGCTCAGGCCCCAGGTAGACTCTAATGGCGGACCTCACACAGCAGAGCCAACGGCAGGTGAGCCCCCTGGCCAAGGGGAAGTGGGATCAGGGAGAAGCGTTATGATGGAGAACAGCAGGGAAAAGGATTTTCAGAGGCCATGCCCTCCCCATGGCTCCTGAAAAGCTAATGGGGGTAGAGATGGTAGGGTAGGGCAGCTGGATCAAACGGTGAAACTGTGAAACAGTGAAACTCCCCTGTGAAACTGAGGCCCAGGGCCAAATGGTAACAGGTCAGAGGCATTGACAGAGCAGGTCTGGGCCAGGCTTCTGCCCCCAGCCCTGTCTTGCCCACCCCAGGTGCCCATGTCTATGGGGAGAGACACCAAGTGTCCCTCTCTCAAACAGATGACGTGGGCTGCGTGGTGCCATCCGAGTGCCTGCGGGCCTGCGGGGCCGAGGTCGGCTGCTCCAACATCGCCTACCCCAAGCTGGTCATGGAACTGATGCCCATCGGTGAGGCTGTGTGGGTGGGGGTCCGGGTGGAGGGCGTGGGGTGTGACCTGGGGCCCAATGAGTGTGGGGACTGTGGAGGCCACTGTGGATCCAGTGTGATACTGGGTGACATCCAGGTGGGCTGTTCTGCTCCTAGGAGAGGAGAACAGAAGCACTCACAATAGAAAACACTCGAACACCCACTGCATGCCACCACCATCCCCAGGGCTTCCCAAGTGATACACTGGCCTCCTCTACTCAGGAACCCCTAGTGCTATTAGTATCATCCCAATTTTTTTTTTTTTTTTTTTTTTTTTTTGAGATGGAGTTTTACTCTGGTTGCCCAGGCTAGAGTGCGATGGTGTGATCTTGGCTCACTGCAACCTCCGCCTCCCGGGTTCAAGCTATTGTCCTGCCTCAGCCTCCCAAATAGCTGGAATTAAAGGCGTGTGCCACCACACCTGGCTAATTTTTGTGTTTTTAGTAGAGACGGGGTTTCACCATGTTGACCAGGTTGATCTCAAACTCCTGACCTCTGGTGATCCACCCGCCTCAGCCTCCCAAAGTGCTGGGATTACAGGCATGAGCCACCGCATCTGGCCTATATCATCCCCATTTTAAAGACAGGGAAACTGAGACCCAGAGAGGTTAAGTGACCTGGCCCAGGTCACATGGCAAGTAAGCTGCAAAGCTGACCCGATGCATCTGCCTGCACACCTTGACCTCCTATCTCGTGCTGTACCATCTCTTGAGAAAGGCCACCCACTCTCATCTCTTGCATGCCTACTGGGTGCCAGGCCCTTTACTAACAGTTTCTCATTAAATGCTATGAGATAGGGTTATTGGCTCCATTTTACAGATGGGGAAACTGAGGCACACAGAGGGGAAAGTGACTTGTCTGAGGTTATATAGTGACTGAGACACAAACTGCTTACTCTGCTGGGATCAGGAGCTCAGGACCCCCCACTACATCTGCAGGCATGAGTGCCTATCCTCTGCACCGCCCCGCCCTGAGACACTGCAAGCCCACAGGTAGAACTAGTGGGCAGGTTTTGGCTTTTTCCATGTTTCTCGTGGTAGCAGCATCCCTGCTATTCTAATGTGGGGTGATGAGTTCCCCATCACAGGAGGTATGCAAGTTCCCCATCACAGGAGGTATGCAAGGTGGAGGAAGCAACATGGCAAGGGGTGTGGGAGGTTCAACCCTAAGCAAAAAGCAGAAACAGTTTCCTGAGCCCTTGGCAGCCCAAGCTTTTCCTGTACAGATTCTCAGGTGCTGGAGCTTTCCCTGGTCCCCCTCCCTCTGACCCCCTCCCTTTAATCCCCTCTTCCTGGAAGCTTTCAGTCCCTGGGGTGAGCCCCACCCTGCTCTTTCTTCCTCTCCTTCCCTCCCTCCCTCCCTCCCTCCGTCCTGCAGAGCTCAGGCCTAATGGAAGTGAGTACACAAACCTAGGATCAGATCTTGGCTCTGCCACTAGCTGGCCAAGAAATTTGGGGCATGTCACTTCCCTGCTTGGAGCCTGGGTGTCCTCATCTGTAAATTGGAGATAATGGAATCTACCCAGCCCTCAGCGTTGTTGCTGGGATTAAACATAATGACGTTGGGAAAATGCAGGCTTGGCCACGCTGTGGTTCCCACCTAAGGGCTTCGCTTTTCTCTTCTGTTCTGGGCAAAGGGACTTGCTAAGTCCCCCGGGGCTGACACCGAGCCATTGTTGGGCCACAATCCCTCTCTAGGCCCTGAGTTCCCTCTCTAAGAAATGGATGGAATAAGCTCCAAGTTCATCCATCTCCATGAGCAAGACAAGGGGGCGGGTAGAGAAATGTTTTGGGGAAAACTGTGATTTGACTCATTTTCCTTTGGGCTCCATCCTAGTCAGCTTCTGACAAGTGAACAGAGAGCCCAGAGACTCCTGGAAGTCACACAGCCAATCAGACGCAGAACCGAGGCCAGACAACCCAGCCAGGCAATAAATGGCTGTGCCTTCGGGACAGGGAGGCCAATGCCAGGCTTATCCTAGGATAGACGGGCAAAAGTTTGTAGAGGTAAAGGAGTTGCTTAAAATTGTAGGAGTCCTTGTAGACAGACTTGAACTTGTCCCCAGAGAGGGGAGGTGACCAGCCTGAAGCCACACAGCAGAGAGCGGGCAGTTCAGCATCCTTCCACCTTCTTTAGGGTTCCTCACCCCCAGGCCCTCTTGAGCCTACAATTCCCAGAAGGCCTTTCACAGCAATGCTACCCGCACCTCCTAGGGGAGCCCTCACTCCCACTCTGGAAAACCACAGAGCCAAGGAGAGAGGGGATCCACTATGCCTGCTGGGTCCTGCCATGCACAGGAAGTGGTGGAATATTCCAGATACTGGGGCACTGCATGCTGGGGTGAGGTGTGCATCTTGCCCAGGGTGTGACCTTCAAGCAAAGGCCCCGCCCAAGCCTTCCTCACCAACCCCACCGCACCCCAAAGTTCTGCCTCTGGCCTGCTGTGAGTCCCTGGGCAATCTCTTCCCTTCTCTGAGCTTCCATTTCCTCATCTGTCAGGCGGGTTAATCACGCTTTCCTCAGACAGAGGCATGGGTGTGAAAGTGCTTTGTCAACGCCAGGCTCTGCAGAAAGGAGAGGTCTGATCGCGGCCTCAGCATTATGAGTAATTACGGTCGGGCCTAGGGTTGCCAGCAAGCCTAGGGCTCAAGCAGCCAGCTCCGAAGTCCCCACGGTTTGTCCTTGGCCTCCCCAGTCTCCTCATTTTGGGTCTTGCTCACCTCAAACCTCCTCAGCTTCTCTCCCTCCTGGCCCTCTGCCTGGAGGGGCGTGGGAATGGCAGGCAGGCCTCAGGCAGTAGACCCCAGGCTGGAGGGGCTCCCGGGGCTGTCACCGGACAGGGTCACGCATCCCCCGTCCCACCCCAGGTCTTCGGGGGCTGATGATCGCAGTGATGCTGGCCGCGCTTATGTCGTCGCTGACCTCCATCTTCAACAGCAGCAGCACCCTCTTCACTATGGACATCTGGAGGCGGCTGCGGCCCCGCTCCGGCGAGCGAGAGCTGCTGCTGGTGGGACGGTATGGGGGTGGGGGAACGGTACGGGGGTGGGCGCCGGCACTGACTTTGAGGGATGAGCGGGAGTTTGCCACTTAGAGAAAGGTGGATGCCAGGGAGGAGTGAAGAGAAGGGCCCAGTGTACCCCGTCCATACCACCTCTCACATTGCTCTCCTGTCCACCTCTGTGTGATCGCAGCCCTCATCTGGGATGCGTCTCCACCCCCGAGCTGGATTCCCTCTGCAGGGGCAGCCCTCCCTCCCCAGCCATGCTACAGATCTATCTTCCCCAAAACCTGGGCCCCCATTCCTCCTGATGGTTCCCAGCTGCCCCACAGAGGGCCCCCGTGCTAGCACTCAGGACTGGCCACACTTGACCTGCCACATCCCTCAGCCTCCATGGCCTTGGTCCCACTGAGCTCCAGCTTGTTTCCTCCCAGCCCAGCTTGTCCTCTCCTTTTACACCATGATGACTCACGCTGATCTTTCTACACTCTACCTGTGTCCCCTCCTCCATGCAGTCCTCCTTGAGACCCTCAACCAAGGAATGAGCCCCTCTCCCCTTCATACCCCAGGAACTCTTGCCAGATTCTTCCCACAGCACATGTGGCCATTATAGGCCAAGAGACCTCCCCGACACCCTTCTCTACATATCTGGGCTCTTCATGCGGACCAGGGCTGTGTCTGGGGAACAGGTGGTGTTTGGTTACATGAATAAGTTCTTTAGTGGTGATTTCTGAGATTTTGATTTTGGTGTACCCATCACCTGAGTGGTGTACACCGTACCTAATGTGTAGTCTTTTATCCCTTACACCCTCCCAGCCTTTCCCCTGAGTCCTCAAAGTACATTGTATCATTCTTTTTTTTTTTTTTTTTCTGAGACAGAGTCTCGTTCTGTCACCCAGGCTGGAATGCAGTGGTGTGATCTTGGCTCCCTGCAACCTCCACCTCCCGGGTTCAAGAGATTCTCGTGCCTCAGCCTCTTGAGCAGCTGAGATTACAGGCTCCCACCACCACGCCCGGCTACTTTTTGTATTTTTAGTAGAGACGGGGTTTCACCATGTTGGCCAGGTTGGTCTCGAACTCCTGACCTCACGTTATTCACCTATCTCAGTGGGCTGGGATTACAGGTATGAGCCAGTGTGCCCAGCCCATTCTATCATTCTTATGCCTTTACATCCTCAGAGGTTAGCTCCCATGTGCACGTGTGTGTCTATTTGCACCCTCCCTGCCCCTCCAGTCCCTCCCTCCTGTTGTCCTCTGAGCAGTGTGGCCCACACTCTGCTGGTCAGGGTTCTAGCCTTCTGGCACTTAGCTTGGCCAACAGTGAACCCCCTGGTCAGGAGCCCAGGGCACCCATCCTGGGGGTGGGGTCTCCTTCCGAGCTCCAGGCAGCCGTCCTGGGGATGCAAAGCAGTCAGACTTCTGTCGGAAGGGCCCTGTTGGGACATGTCAGAGGCGGGTGCGAGTGAGCTCATCCACGGGCTCACAGGATCCTCCAAAACAAGGAGCCTCCCGCCTCTCACTGGGCAGGACACTTCCATGTCCCTGTGTCCTGGGCACTTGGCCCCTTGACCACCTCTCCCCCTCTGGCTCCCCTGCCTCTCCTCAGAAGCCGTGTGGCCTGGGGAAGACCCTGCACCTCTCTGACCATGCGTCTCCTCTGCGGCCAGACCTTGCTCTAAGCCCCTCCATGCTCCAGCATCCTGGGCCCTGGGACCTGGATGCCCTTCTGCCACCCAGTGTGTGACACTGGTAGCCCCTCTACCTGCCCAGTGGCCCTCATGTCCCCTGCCCACTACTTCCTGGTCTCCTCACCCAGACTCCCACCTGCAACCAAAGTCCTGACCTGGCCTCCTGCTGTTGCCAGCTCACCCACCCATACAGCTGCCCAGGCCCTTGACTCTCCTTCCCACCTCTTCTGCCAAGTCAACCCCCCGCCCCCAGCCCTGCAAGCCTGGAGTTCAGCCTCCCTGAGGAGCAAGGCACAAGGCTGTGTGGTGCGGGGCAGGTTGCTCACCCTCTCTGGGCCCCAGTTCTCTCAGCTGCCTGCTGGTTAGAGCAGAAGGGTCCTCGTGCCAGGTGTCAGGCTGGCCAGTTCGACTTCCCCTCCCTCTTACAGCACTGGGATACCCTCAACACCCCCAGCCCCTCAAAGTCGTCTCAGCCTCCTCCTGCCCTAACCACTACCATTGGAGCGGTATCTCCTAGGCCCCCGTGGGTCATGGATCTCTGGTAGGGTGAATGGCCTGACAAGAGCCTCCGTCAGGGAGAGGCAAGGCTTAGAGAGAGAAGACCAACAGTCCAGAGGCCTGGAGAGGAGGCCATTGCAAGGCCGGGTACAGGACCACGCCGGTGCCATGATGGCTCCGTCCAGCTAAGCAGAGGCTGGAGGAGCTGTCACAGGTTGGGGAACAACGATGACCACTCCCCGGCTATTTGCCTGCCCCAAGCCCCCACACCCCAGTCCAACATTCTGCCACTGCCCTCCCCACTCTCCCCTGTCTGTGTTCCCGGCTGTTCAGTCCACAAATGGGGCCCACGGCCTCCCGGAAACCCTGTACAGGACTCAGAGAGATCTCAGACACCCCTCCTTGAGAGGTTCCACGGTAACTGTGGCTGCAGCCCAGAGAGATGCTGGAGGGCACTGTCCACCCTGGTGGTGGCATGGGAGGGGGTAGCATTCCAGGCAGAAGGAACAGCCTCTGGGTTTGGGGGTCCTCTGGCAGACTAGGTAAGAAGGCTGCATAAGGCGGCGAGGGCCTGGCTGGAGTGGCCCGGGTCCTGGCACAGAGATGCAGAGTCTGGTGTTGGGCGGGAGAGCTGTGTGCAGAGGGCGGGGTGGGCAGGCGTTAATGGAGGCCCCCCTCGGCCTTTGATGAGGGCAGCGCCCGCCTGCCTGCCTGGCTAGGGGTTAATTAGCCTTAATCAAGGTGGCACCTCCTTCCTCCACCCTCTCCCTCAGGCCTAGAAGGGAAGAAAGGGAGGGAGGAAGACGAATAGGCGCAGAGAGGACCCACCCTAGCTGAACACATAGCCTCTGTCATCCCTGCCGCCACAGCCAGGGTTCCAGCGGGTCACCCACCACCCATCTTGGGGGTGAGGAATGACAACTGACCCAGGACACAGGGGTGAGGTGCTCAGCCAGGAAGGAGCAGATGGATGCCTTGCTCCAGCTTTGTCCCCTTAGCTGGGTCCCATGCCCCTCAAGGCTCTTGGGGGGGGGCCTCCTCCTGGAAGCCCTCCTAGATTGATGTTTCCCCTGCGCTGCTCCAGCCCAGCCCTGAGTGTAGGTAACAGGCTCATCTGTTTTCTTTGCTGGACTCTTGAGTGCTGGGCAGGCACCAGGTCCCACTCATCGCCCAGCTGGGGATCCTAGGGTAGTGTCCTACCCAGGTGGGCACCTGGCCAGTGGCTCGTTGGATGAACAAGTGAAGCATGTGCCTGCTGTGGAGGGGCTCTTGGCCTAGGGGAGAGGCGGGCAGGAGCTGACACGCAGGGGACAGGAGGGGACGGGCTTATGCTGGCCCAGCAGGGCTCCAGCTTCACAGCTGGGGAGTATAGGCTCTAACCCCAACCCACACCTCTGGCTCCAAACCTTGCATCCTTAGTAGGGAGGTTGCCCTGTGAAGGATGTGCGGCACAGGCCTGTAGCGGTGGGGATGTGCCAGCCAGAGGTCCCAGCTCCCGCAAAGGCCGGCCAGTGTGAAAAAGCCTAGTGTCTTCAAAGAACCACCAGGCAGTCAGTCTGGCCCGGATGTGGGGGCAGTGGTCATTCATGCACTCACCAAATGCTTAGTGAGCACCTACTGTATGCTGGAAGACACAGCAATGAACTAAAGGGATGAGGCTCCTGCTCTCCTAGTGCTTCCAGTCGGGAGGGGAAGACAGGCAGTAAACAAGTAGACACCCAGGTCAATGTGCGTGTAGTGGTTGGGACAGGTGCTTTGAAGGAGAGACAAGAGGGAGAGGCTGGGTGGCTATGGCAGAGCTCCAAGGGCTGGCTCCACAGAGAACCCAGGGCAGGGAAGGAGCAGACAGCACTTAGAGTCAGGAGCTACACCTGCAGGAGCCAGGGAGCTGCCAAAGGGTTTGGAGCAGGGCAGGACTGGCCAGGTCACCAGTGGCATGGACCAGAGGCCGGGGAGGGGCTGGAGCTGGGGTAGCAGGGGAACGATTAGAGAGCAAGTCTTAGTGACCAGGGGAGGTGGGAGAGGGCTGAGGAAGAACCTCCCAGGACGACCGCTGCCTGCCTTCCACCTGCCCACAGGCTGGTCATAGTGGCGCTCATCGGCGTGAGTGTGGCCTGGATCCCCGTCCTGCAGGGCTCCAACAGCGGGCAACTCTTCATATACATGCAGTCAGTGACCAGCTCCCTGGCCCCACCAGTGACTGCAGTCTTTGTCCTGGGCATCTTCTGGCGACGTGCCAACGAGCAGGTGGGTGTCGGGGGACAGGACTTGGTGGTCTGCTCTCCCTAGGGACATGCCACAGTTTGCTCTTCCCTGCTGCCTGTCGGGGGAGCCTTGGTCCTCCTCCCATAGCCCCACATGCCCTGTCTCCCTCCTCCCCAGGGGGCCTTCTGGGGCCTGATAGCAGGGCTGGTGGTGGGGGCCACGAGGCTGGTCCTGGAATTCCTGCACCCAGCCCCGCCCTGCGGAGAGCCAGACACGCGGCCGGCCATCCTGGGGAGCATCCACTACCTGCACTTCGCTGTTGCCCTCTTCGTACTCAGCGGTGCTGTTGTGGTGGCTGGAAGCCTGCTGACCCCACCCCCACAGGGTGTCCAGGTGAGCCAGCCCTGACCCCTGACCCTGACCCCTAACAGTTTCTTACTCTGGTCCTATTCTGATCCCCGACCCGCTCTGACTCAGAATTTTCTAGCCCTGGACTCCCTAACCCCATCCCTTTTTGAACTCAGCTGCCATCTTGCCATCCCCAACCTCTGATCCTGTCTGGGTCACCCCTACCCTGCCAGCCTCACCCCATCCCTATCCCCACTGGTTTCTTACAGATTGAGAACCTTACCTGGTGGACCCTGGCTCGGGATCTGCCCTTGGGAACCAAAGCAGGTAAGTGGGTGACCTTAGACACTCCTCCACCTTGACCCTGGGCTGGAGGCAAGGGCACCAGGTGTAGCCTTGTGTCCCACATCTGTCCCTCTCCTTCTGCAATCCCCTCCAGGTGATGGCCAAATGCCCCAGAAACACGCTTTCTGGGCCCGTGTCTGTGGCTTCAATGCCATCCTCCTCATGTGTGTCAACATCTTCTTGTACGCCTACTTCGCCTGACACTGCCGCTCTGGGCAGGAAGGCAAGAGCTCCGAGTCCTCAGGTCCACCCTTTTCCCTCATGGGGATCCCGAGGCCCCAAGAGGGGCAGATTCCCCTCACGGCTGCACAGCGGCTCGGTGCCCAAGAACTGGCCAAGCCAGCAAAGCAGGAGCCCTGAAAACTTAGGGGGGAAATGGGAGAAAAACATGTGACATTTCAAAAACAGCGCCAAAGCAGTCATCATTGGAAAGAAAATTAGATTTCTGATGGACATCCTGATGTTGGTTTTACTGTCTTTGTTCTGAATACACAGGCCAGGTCAGGAGCAGTGAGATTTGCCAGCACTCAGGGCTGTAGGGTCTTGGGCCATCTCTGGATAAAGGGAGAGCCCCACATGCCCAGAACAAGGCCTCCCATTAAGGGACTGTAGCCACCTCCAGGGGCTCCTCCCTCCACCCACCTGCTCCCAAATGCCAGAGGGAGCCTCCTTGCCCTCCCTCCCTGCCCACCATCCCCTCAACCATCAGCCTGGCATTCAAAGCCTTTCCAAGTCCCACCTCACTTTTCCCGCTCCCAAAGGTGCCCAGGCTCTGGGCAGGCCCTGCTCATATCCCTGATGGTGGCACATTCTCTGGAGGACCCTCCTGTTCTCAGGTAGGGGCCATGCCCCACCTAGGTAGCTGTCCCATTGGGATCCTGTAGGATCTCTAAAACCCAGCTCTGGCACCAACTTTCTGTCTGGCCTGGAGGTTTCTCAGCCTCCTGAGAGCTCTCCTGGGCCCTGGTCTGGGCAGAACCCGGGCCTAAACAAACAAGAGCCAGGGCAGCCAGGGTCTCTGCGTGGCTGGGCCCAGGGCTTGCCCTCAGAGCTCACCTGTCCAACAGGAGAGGAGTGTGCCTCCACCTTCCCTACTGCCAGCCCCTTTTTCAGGGTCTCAGGGCCTCTAGTCCTGTGGTGGGGCACAGGTGTTGGGTGCCCCAGGTGGAGTTGAAGTCATGGGGCTGTTGAGGAGTGGTGTCCACCTGGAGTCTGTCCAGTGAGTTTAGGTCAACAGGTGTGCAGTCTGTCCTTCCAGGTTGAACCACCTCCCAACAGCTCGTACAACTCGAGGGGCCTTTTGAGGGAGGGGCAGGCAGGCCCAGTGGGTGGTCAGCCCAAGGTGAACCCACCCACCATGGCCAGGGTTCCTCAGGTTGAGCCTCCGGTGGGTGAAACCTGGGAGTCCTCAACCTTCCTGGCAGATGGGGCCATTGACCAGAGGAGGTGGGTGGGGCCTCCACAGACTCCGCCCTGTCGTGTCACATAGCTGGCAGCCAATGGGAAGCAACCAGCCAGGAAGCCCCAGAGCTACCCTTACAGGGTACCCTTGCTGGGGAGCCTGGGCCATCCCAATTTGTGCAAAGTGGCTGGAGGCAGTTAGGAGCCCACATTCAGTCCAAGGCCGTCCACTGAGCCCCGTGTGACTCTGACCGGGCTGGGGGTGTCCATGTCCTCTCTGGACCTCAGTTCCTGTAAAATGGCCCGTCGGCCAGATCGGCCGCCGGGCTGCTCACAGGTGCACAGGCTGCACGTAACTCCGTGGAAAGAAGCCAACGCGCCCGCAGGACCGGCCTCGCCACCAGTGGGGGTCTGGGCGCTCCAGGACCTCGATGATGTCGCCACGGCGGAAGCTGAGCTGCGAGGGGTCCTGGGCTGAGAAGTCAAACTGGGCCTGGGCAAAGCAGGCCCCAGGTGACTGCAAGAGGAGGAGGTGGTTAGTAGGGCGCTTTCAGAAGCCCTGCAACCCACCCTCCCTCAGAGGCACCCAAGAGAAGTGATTTGCCACAGGTGAGGAGGGGTCTGGGGCAGCACTGAAGTTGAACTTTAAGTCCAGATCAGTGGTGATGCCACCACTGGGCCTCCTGCTGCCCACACCCCTGCCTGTCTGCTGTGCAGATGCTGCATCTACCTAGAACACGGCTTTCCCAGCCGCCCAGCTGGGATCACAGGGCTGGTGGGCCAGGGGACCTGAGTCCTGGTCCTTAGGGTGGGATTTTGGTTAGGTCCCTGCTTCTCTTGGGATCTTATTTCCCTGACTCTGCAGTAGCCATGGTAGCTTCTGACTCCAGGTCACAAAGCCATGAGAATGGGCCTTATAAACTGTAAAGTGATATGCAGCTAAGAGCCATGTTTACTGCTTTTGCCCTTGGTCAGCCACTGAGGGAGAGAACTGTCACTTTGAGCTCTCAGGCCTGGGTTCCAGTCCTATCCATGCCCCATGTGTGATGCTGGGTAGGTCCCTGCCCTTTGTGGAACTCAGTTTCCCCACCTGTGCGTGGCAGCTGGACAGGAGCTCTCGGCAGCACGTCTGCCGGGCACTGTGACTATTCCACCCAGCACCCTGGCCCTGCCTGCCCACCAGGATCTCAGCTCTGAACCTGCAGAATCTCATCCAGGGCAGGTGATAGGATCAGCAGAGAAGCTGTAATTAGCAACTGTCTGCCCAGGAAGGAGGAGGCGTCATGGGTCCCAGGGGCCTGAGGCAGCTCTGGAGTCGAGCCACAGGGTAGGTGACCCCATGGCCTGGGCCAGAGCGAGGTGGTGGGTGTAGGGGAACTCGCAGTTGCCCCTGCCCCAGCTCCGTCCTGGCTTCCTCACACTCTCCCAGGGCAGAGCTGGTCCAGGCGGTGAACAGGGAGGAGGATGGAGATCTGGCAGGGAGGGGCCCAGCTGGAGAGAAAAGTCCCCTGAGGCTGGGAGCTCACAGTGACCTGGGCACTCGGTCAGGCAGGGAAGGCCAACAGAGGAGAAACTAGTGGGGGTCTCTCAAGGCACTGTTTGACTCTCCTGGCATATCAGACCCCAGGGCTCATCCTATTGAACAGAGGGGACACTGAGGGGATGAACTGGCCTCTGATCACATGCAAAGGTGGCAGGGGGCGGGTGCTGGGAACAAGACATGGCTGGAGCTTCTTTGCAGCGGTTATCAGCTTCTCCCCAGGCCTTGGCCACACTCCCCATCTCCTCTGCAGAGCCCAAGTTCAAGTGTCCCAGGGTCTTGACCTCCAGCCCCAGGCCTTGCCAGCATCCCCGCTCCTGAAGAAAACAGCCTGTTGGGGTTGATAACCCCAGTGGCTACTGTCGGCATCCTAATCAGCTTCAGAGCTGGCCCTTGGGGCCGCCTGATGAAAGGGCTGGCTGGCAAATTGCTGTTATTGCGAGGTCAAGGGGTGGACGACCCCCACCCCCCACCCCGTGGCTAGCCAGGACCTCGCCCACGAGCACTCCCGCTGCCCCACACCCAAGGTCAACTTTTCTGCGAGCAGAAACCAGGACTGAGCCTACTGAGTAAGTGTCCTTGGATGTGTCACTGCACTCTCTGAGCCTTGGTTTCCTCATCTATATAATGGGCACGATGAGGCTCCCAGAGTATAGAGACCAGTTCAGTGCATGGTACGCAGTACACTCAGCGGGGGTCTCTACCTTCCTGCACTCGATGAACATTTATTGAGCACCTACTGTGTGCCACACACTATTCTAGGAGCTGAGAACAAGCTAGACAGTTTGTTCCCATGGGATTCTCCTTCTGTCCCTTGCTTTTCTTTCCCTCTTCTCCTTTCCCACCCTTGCAAGTCTCACCACAGCCGCCACCAGTATATAACTTTGAAGCCTGGGCTGGAACCCTCTTACAACACCAGGCTGCTGGGGAAGGGAGACCAGGCCCGTGCTTGGCCTCGGTGTCAGCATTTCCCCTGCTGCAGATGGCAGGAGACGCAGAGAGGCTCCCACAGGCCAGCCCCCACCCACTCCTACCTTGAGCAAGGGATCCTCGTCGCGCAGGAAGATCTGCCGCTTCTTGGCGATGGTGGTGGTGCGGTAGAAGTCGACCAGCTCGTTGAGGGAGTTGAACTTCTCCTCCCACAAAAAGTACTTCCCAGAGGCCTCGCGCAGCACCTTGAAGTGCTGCACCTGGTCTCCATAGCTAGGGGAAAGGACATGGGGCCACCTCAGATGGTGGCCGTCCCAGCCTGGCATGGTCCCAGGGGCTCCCGTCTCACTTCCACCTGGAACCAGCCTGTCTCAGGGTGGGACCTGGAGTCAGATAAGGTGCAAGTGGGAGAGGCCACACTGAGCCAGCTCCCCATGGGGTCTGGGGAGTCCCATCTGGCGGTAGAATATGGGGTTAAGGGTGTGGGCTCTGAACCAGGCCACTTTCTCACTGTGTGACCTCATGCAAGTCTCTTAACTTCTCTGAACCTCAGTTTCCTCATAATGATAACATCTCCATTATGGGTAAGTGCACAGTGGCTGGCCTATTGGCAACGTGAAATAGGTACCTCTGAGTGCGTCGTGATCAGAGAGCGTCTCCTTCACATCTTTTCGCCATTCGCCTCAGCTTGGACCTTCTCCCTGCTCCCCTGCTCCTCCCAGTCCCCATGGTCCCTTGGGGAGCAAGTCCTAGACTCATCCTGACTCAGACCAAAGCCTACTGCTATGAGAGGAGCTCAGACCTGTTGGATGTCTCATGTCCTCCCCCTCCCACGAACCTTCTATGGCTTCTCCCTTGGCCTCAGGGTAAATTCTCAACACCTCAGACTCAAGATCCGGCTCTGCTTACATGTCCAGCTTCATTTACTTTATATCCTCTCCGATGAAGCAAACAGGCCCCTTTCTCTCTTATTCCCAGTCTGTGCCCAGACTTCCAGTCCACTACCGCCAAATCACCCCAAGTACCTTCTGGCCCAGTGGACGAGAGAGCCTGCTCTTTCAAACTGGCCAGAGGCAGAGCCTGTCCTGGCTGGGACCAGGCAGAGGGACCTAACTGGAGCCTCTCACACTCGGCATGTCTCACCCGGGACAGGCCGCGTGGGGCTGGGACTGGAGGTGGTGCGGCTGTGGGTCAAGATCATGGCAGACATGACTACGGCGCTGCCCCGCTGTGCTGCGGGGGTGCCTGGCCTGCCTCATGGCCCAGGAGGAGCAAATTGGGCCCTGTGTTTTAGTTTCTCCACCCGTCATCCCTGGGGTGGCTTGCTGCTTTGTTGATGTTTTAAGATGAAAGATTTCAGATAAAGATATGTTCAAGGCCGGGCAAGGTGGCTCACGCCTATAATCCCAGCACTTTGAGAGGCCGAGGCGGGCAGATCACGAGGTCAGGAGATCAAAACCTTCCTGGCTAACACGGTGAAACCCTGTCTCTACTAAAAATACAAAAAAAAAAAAAAAAAAATTAGCCAGGTGTGGTGGCGGGCGCCTGTAGTCCCAGCTACTCCAGAGGCTGAGGCAGGAGAATGGCGTGAACCCAGGAGGTGGATCTTGCAGTGAGCCGCACCACTGCACTCCAGCCTGGGTGACAGAGCGAGACTCTATCTCAAAAAAAAAAAAAAAAAAAGATGTGCTCAAGGTTCTCACCCTCTGGTCTGTATGAGGCGTAGGGCAAAATGGGATTCCCCCTACTCCATTCCAGTCAAGGGGTCCAAACCACTTCTAAACACACTTCCAGGCATTTGCACACAGTGTGTCCTCCAGCTGCAAGGAATTTTTCTTGAACTCCTCATGCCTCAGTGGGGAAACTGAGGCCCTGAGTGCAGCCACGACCTGCCCAGAGCCACAGCAGCAAGAAAAGGTCAGAGCTGGGGCCACATCTGAGTTCACACATGTAAAATGTTGCCTAGTGTCCTCCCGATTGGTTATTATCACAAAACAATAGCAATAATAATTATTCCAATTATGATATTACTGTTGTCCCAGATCTCATCATTCCAAGTCCATTTCTACTCTGCCATGTTGCTACCTGGGCTGTGACCCCTAGGAGACCCTCCCTCCCTGCCTCGTCCTCTCTGCCTGGCCAAACCTTAGCTACCCTTCCCAGCTCTATAGCCAGCCTGCCTGGACTTACGACCCAGCCCCGTCTCTGGGCCTCCGCGTCCTGGCCTGCCAAATGTGGGCATTAGTGCACTACTCTCAAGGGAATTGAGAGGCCTGGGATGCTGGGGGCTGTGCGGGTGCTGCCAACAGAGCCGCCCTAGGCCCACCTGGCTGGGCTAAGGGCTGTGGGGAGAACATAGAACAGTCCCAGCTCCCAACCAGAAAGAAGACAGTTTAGGACCCCGAGGGAGGGCACCTGTTCAGGTGGCTGGCAGAGCTGATAGCTGGGAAAGCCTGGGGCCCTGTGAGTGGGGTGAGGCAGGGTAGGGGCACAGGATGGCCACTGGGAGGTAGATGGCCCCTCAGCCTCCTGAGCCACAGGCTAGGGATCTTTTTGTTCACATTTGGGCTAAATGAGATCCAACCACCAGTCCAAAGCACTTGATAACTTGATGGTACACATGCACACACACACACACACACACACACACACACACACGCCTCCTGGGGTGTAAATTAAAATCTGGTTAAACAATTTGGTTGCAATACATTTGCAAGCTGGGATTCACCCACAGCCTGAATTCCTTCAGGTCTATGGTTATCCTGAACAAGAGGGTGGTGTCTGTCACCCCAGCTGCCCGGATCTGCTGCTCCATCTGTCCTATCCCCGCCTGTGGTTTAGTTTCTCTACCAGTCATCCCTGGGGCGGCTTACTTCCTTATTGATGTTTTAAGATTAAAGATTTAAGATATAGATGTGTTCAAGGTTCCCACCCTCTGGTCTGTATGAGGCATAGGGCAAAATGGGATTCCCCCTACTCCATCACAGTCAAGGGGTCCAAACCACTTCTCTCTTTTTTTTTTTTTTTGAGACGGAGTCTCGGTCTGTTGCCCAGGCTGGAGTGCAATGGCGAAATCTCGGCTCACTGCAACCTCTGCCTCCTGGGTTCATGCGATTCTCTCGCCTCAGCCTCCCAAGTAGCTGGGATTACAGGCACCCGCCACCACGCCTAGCTAATTTTTGTATTTTTAATAGAAACGGGGTTTCACCAAGTTGGACTGGCTGGTCTCAAACTCCTGACCTCAGGTGATCCGCCCACCTCGGCCTCCCAAAGTGCTGGGATTACAGGCGTGACCAACGTGCCCAGCCCCAAACCACTTCTAAATACACCTCCAGGCATTTGCACACAGTATTTCCTCCAACTGGAAGGAATTTTTCTTGAACTCCTACTCATGCCTCAAGGCCCAGGTAAAATGGCCCATCCTCTGAGAGCTGCATCAGATCCCATCAGGCAGAGTCAGGGCCTTCTTGGGTCCCTCAGCCCCTCTCACACCCTTCTTGTAACTTGCTATTCATAATGATTTGCATATGAGACACTAAAAAGGCAGGGAGGCAGGAGTGGGCCGTGAAGGTCCAGTCTAGCTGGGACTCAGCGAACACAGCATCACTGCCCAGGCCTTAGGTCCTCATTGCGATGCTTTGTTCTTGAAACCCTCTTCTGTTGGTTCTGAACTGGGATGGCAGCCCGCCAGGTGTTCTGACCCTGAACCCAGGCTCTGGTAGCCGACCCATTGCTCTAAGATGCATCCAGCCCTCAGGGTCACAAAGCCAGAAGGGGAGCCAGTTCTCCCCATGAGAACAGAGGCTCTCGATAGGTGGAACAATGGTCCCCAAACCTCAGACAAAGGTGCTCACGTGCCGTCAGAGGACCTCGTTCCCAGTGACTCAGTCACTTGTGTTGCCAGCTGTGGGACATATGTGTCCATTTGCTCGTGACGCGGAGGTGGGTGTGCAGGCAGATGGATGTCTCCCGCCCTGTCTGGCCTGCCGAAGCCTCCCAGAGGCTTCCGAGAGGCAGCCTCTGAGCCCCATGACTCCCTAGTGCCACGTGCTAACCAGCCCAGGGTTTACTGGACTTTGGTCGTGGTGCCTGGGGAGGAGCAGTGCTTCAAGAAGTGGAGTGACAGTGACGCACAGCTGGGCAGGCGAGAAGCCTGGAGACAAGAATCCCAATGGCTCCACCTCTGGGGCACCGGGTACCCAGGCAGAAGGCCCTGACTCTGTTGGCCCCGAGGAAGGGCTTGCGTACAGGTGGCCTCACTCCTCTGAGTGAGGGGGCAGAACGGGTGTGGTGGGTTTGAAAAGGATTTCAACCCCAAACGACCACAACTTTGAATTTTATGGTGTTTGTTTTTGTTTGTTTGTTTGTTTTTGAGATGGGGTCTTGCTCTGACGCCAGGCTGGAGTGCAGTGGTACCGGCTCACTGCAACCTCCACCTCTGGGTTCTAGCTATTCTCCTGCCTCAGGTTTCTGAGTAGCTGGGATTACAGACGCCCACCACCACGCCTGGCTAATTTTTGTATTTTTAGTAGAGACGGGGTTTCACCATGTTGGCCAGGGTGGTCTCGATCTCCTGACCTCGTGATCCACCTGCCTTAGCCTCCCAAAGTGCTGGGATTACAGGCGTGAGCCACCGCGCCCGGTTAAATTTTATGGTATTTGAAGGTCATCTTTAGATACTTGGAAAGTTATCTGGAGCAGTTCTCTGACCATGTAGTAGAGTCAGGGAGTGGAGAACAGGAGATAAGAGAAAGGGAGCCAGGGACCCAGGGATTCTACGGCTTTCCAACCTGGGAATTGGAGAATTCTCAAATCTGGAAACGTGCATGTGCCAGCCCCTACCTAGTCTGTGTGTGGCACACACGAGGTGCTCAGCAAATGGCAAATCTTGTCCCTTCTCCCACCTGGTCCAAACGTCCTGCTTTACAGCAGAGGACAGTGAGGCTTGGGTGCAGCCCCTCCTGCTGAGCCAGTCCCTGCCTGAGGCCAAGCGGTGCTGTCTCCATCTCACAGCCCAGCACCCCAGCAGTCACTCCCTCTCCCAGCCTGGCCCTTTTCCCCAACGTGGTTGGGCTCTTGCTCATGGCCCTCACCAGGAATAATGCCTTTTCCCTTTTCTCTGTCTAGTCTTGGCCTTAGCCATCCTTCAAGGCCCAGGTTCAGGAACTGAATCTGAGTCCAGATGGCCCCAGAACGAGGAGGGCTGGATCCAGTGCAGCCAGCTCTGCGGCATGAGCCTCCCAGAGCCAGAGGAGGGAGAGGGCACTGGGATTGTGGGCCTGAGTTGGTGAGAGGAGAGGCTGCTGGAGCCATTCACTCCAGTGGGCAGTGCCTGGGGTGTGAGAGCGTCTTCATTATGTCTGAGCGTGCATTCCTGGGATGCTTGCGTGTGTGTGTCTGTGCGTGTCTCCCACTCTGTGGAGTGACTGCTATGTGTGAGTCTCTCACTGAGCAATCATGGGTGTCTTTGTCTCTTTGTGTGACCCCTACTTCCACCTACCCAGGGGAACAAGGGGCTAGGCTGGCCCCTGGGCTGTCAGAAAAGCCCCAAGGACCAAGTCAGGCCTAATGCTGGCAGCAGCCAGTCCTGCCCAGCGAGTTTTTCTGGCCTGGTGGCAGCAGCAGCAGCAGCAGCAAAGGTAACAGTGTCAGCCCAGAGAGGAAAAACAAGGCTGGGGTGGGGGCAGGAGCCCTAGGACCCCCCCCCCCCCCCCCGCCAACCACGCCAACCAGGGCTTGTGGACCTGTGGGCCCACCTGGATGCTAACTGCCTGCTGGGTGATCTCCATCAGGCATGGCCCCTCTCTGGCCTCAGTTTGCCCATCTGTGAAAAGGAGGGGTGGAACAACCTGTCCGGCAGCAGACAGGAACCAGAGTCAAGCTGACCTTGGGAGGGGCAGGACACGGGTGCAGACAGACTCCTGCTGGGTCTTTGGAGCTCAGGGAGGGTGGGTGGAGGACAGACCAGGTCTGTCAGGGCACAGAGGTCGGTGGGCACCAGCTCTAAGTTCCTTGCTGTGTGACCTTGGAGAAGTTGCTGCACCTCTCCAGGCTTCAGTTTCCTTTACCTGCAAGCTGGGCTTCTGGGGATCATGCAGGTTTCCTCACTTCCTCCCTGTCCTTGCCTGCAGCCAGTCCCTTCCTCCTAAAATTGCACCCCCCCTCCACCCCTTCCCTGCTTCATTTTCTCCAAAGCCTTGGTCATTGTGTAAGATTTTATATAATTTTCTAATCACTTGCTGTCTGTCACCCAGTAGCACATGAGCACTTGAGGGACAGAGAGCTTTGTCCTATTTTGTTGGTGGCTGAATCCCCAGGCCCTGGGACAGGGCTGGCACACAGCAGGGGCTCAGTGACCAGATGGGCAGGGCAAACACATGTGCATTGACTCCAGGGTACCTCTGGCTAGAAAGGAGGCAAATATGTCACTTGGAGACAAACTGTCATTTATGGCAGAAGAGTCCACAGTAACCTGGATAGGAGTGTGGGGCAAAAGGTAGGCAGCCCAGACATTGCACGCCAGCCTTGGCCCCTGGCCCGCCGCCCGCCAGCTCAGACATGCTCCCCGGAGGAGGAGGGGGACAGCCCTTTGTAAACTCGTAAAGGGTAGCTAGCCGTGGCCACAGTTGCTCTGGGAGGCAGCATGAGGCCCATAAACCCCACCTCTGACAGCTTTACGGGGCTTGGTGTTAGTATGCCAGAGATGCCATACATAGTGGCATCAGAGTTCACAAGTACCAACCAGCAAGGGCGGAAGAGCTCTTACACACAAATCTGCCAGGTTGTCATTTTCCTAGATGGCCATCGGGTCACCCAGCTTCCCTGCATCTGGGTTCCCTGCCTCCCTGTGCTGCTGCCTCTTCTCTAAGAGTGTTGGATTCATGGGCAGGGGGTGGGGGGCAGCCTTCCAGGCCAGAAGGGCCTCCCTAATTCCTCCCCAGCTTGGTGTGCAGTCCTTGAGGGCTTAATATAATTATGATAACTGGCACTTATCATGTGCCAGTCATCATACAAAATATGTTACATAGCTGTCCATTTTATAAATGAGGAAACTGAGGCTCAGTGGGGTAACTTGCCCAGGATTATACAGCGAGAAGCCAGCAGGTGTCAGAGCTGACTGTTGCTCAAAATACCATGCTCTTAGCCACATGCCCCATTTAAGCCTCAGCTTCCAACTCTGACCCCTGCTTGGTGGTTGTCCAAGGACCACTGAGAGGCCCCATGACAGATGATGGACAGTGGGAGCAGGACCCAGGAGCCTGGGCCCAGGCAGGAAGAAACCAAGGGTCAAGGGCGCCACCTGTTGGTGCTGTGTGCAAACCACAGCCAGCCAAGCCCAGGAAGCCCCTGACAGTTTTGACCTGGGCACACTTGGCCAGTGTGCCTTGGAGAAAGGGTTAGGGGGCACAGGCCAGGATTTCTCTGAGGGCCGCTTCCAGATCCCTTCCCAGGAAACACCGGTGCTGGCTCGCCTGCTCAAGAACTCCCTAAAACTGTTCATCTTTCCTCCTGGTCAGAAAACACCTGTTATCCAAACACACCCCTCATTTCCCCACCTCTAGATCTCTGCTCACGCTGTTTCCTGTGCCTGGCATATCATCTACTCTCCTTGTACACCAAACTCCTACTCATGCTTTAGAGCCCAACTCAGATGTCACTTCCTCCCTGGTGCCTACACTATGTGGAATGTATCCACTGTCATTGAATTTCATTTATTCATTTGCTTATCATAGAGACCCCTGGGCCAGGCTGTGACCATTTCTCCTTCACATGCCTCTGGTTTGTCTCCTGTTCCAGTCCTGCCTTGTGGTTCTTGCACAGCTGATGTTCAGTAAATGCGTGCTGAACAAACTCACACGGCTGGGGTGTTCAGGTCTGATCATGTGCGTGTGCGCAGGTGGCTGCACTTACAGAGAGGCGCCTGAAGAGGGCAGCACACTGGGGCGCTAACTTGGAGCGTGAGGCCGCGTGATTTGCTAGAGGAGGAAGCGGAGGGCGGAGGGAGGGCCAGCCCCTCCCCCTCAACTCGGGCTCCAGACGTAGTTTGAGTCCCTTGTGCTCCCACTTTGCTGGGTGACCTTGGGCTTTGGGGTTGGTTTCAGGAGCCACTCAGCCAGGCCAGCCCGCCTGGCGGACGCCACTCCCAGGCGATGACCAGACCCTGGACAGCCGACACTTGGAAGACTGCCACGTCCTGCCTCTGCAGGAGCCGCAGCTCCCCGGGGCTGCAGGGAAGTGGGGGCTGGGCTGGGGGCTGGGAGGTGAGCCCGCGGGGACTCCAGGCTCCAGGTGCCCACACCATCGCGGGGCTGGGCAGTCAGGGCCAAGTACGCACAGTAACCCCCCAACACACACACACACACACACACACACACACACACACACACACGCTGATAGCACTCGCATTTTTAAGATGAGGAAATAGAGGCTCAAAGGGGGCATGCGCCCTTCCTGCCCCTCAGGATCACCAGCCTGCCCCCAGGAGAAAAGGGAAGGGAACAAGGCTGATGGCTGGTTCCACAAATTGGGGGCCCGGGCTCAGGGTGCGGGGCCTGTGACCCGTAACACGTAGGATCTGCCTCCCTGATTTGTCCCCTCCAAATCTCACCTTGAAATGTGACACCCAGTGTTAGAAGTGGGGCCTGGTGGGGGGTGTTGGGTCATGGGACAGACCCTCATCAGTGGCTCTTTGCAGTAATGAATGAGGTCCGGTTGTTGAAAAGAGCCTGGCACCTCCCTCCCCGACTTGCCCCCATCTCGCCATGTGACGCGCCATGCATAAAAGCTTCCTGAGGCCTCACCAGAGTCACATGCCAGTGCCATGCTTCCTATACAGCCTGCAGAACACCAAGTCAAATAAACGCCTTTTCTTTATAAACTACCCAGCTTCACGTGTTCCTTTATCCCAACAATAAAGGGACGAACACACCCCTGGAGCCACCTTCCTGACCATAGGCTCCTACCCCTTGCAGGTTCCTCCAGGCCCAAGGGAGCTCGCCACCCTGCAGGGCTAGCAGCAGATGTGCTGATCCCACAGAGTGAACAGCTTGAGCTTGTTTCGAAACGGACTGGCTGAACACATGGGAGCCACAGGGACCCGGCAGAGCCTGGAAGGCATCAGGTGGGGATGCTTTTCCCCCAGCAGGAGCCCTCATGGGGCATCAGGCCCAGCCTGTCTGAAGTCTGCCTTTGTCTGCTTCTTGCGGATCCCCTGACCCCAAGCCCCATCAAGCTTGTATCTCCACACCCAGCCCCAGTGTTAGCTGTCAACCCAGGCCTGTGTTTCTTTGTCCTTCATTTTTATTTTCATTTTTATTTTTAGAGACAGAGTCTCACTCCACCACCCAGGCTGGAGTGCAGTGGCACAGTCTTGGCTCATTGCAGCCTGTGCCTCCCAGGTTCAAATGATACTCATGTCTCAGCCTCCCCAGTAGCTGGGATTACAGGCGTTCACCACCATGCCTGGCTAATTTTTATATTTTTAGTAGATACGGGGTTTCAGCATGATGGCCAGGCTGGTCTCAAACTCCTGACCTCAAGTGATCCACCCACCTTGGCCTCCCGAAGTGCTGGGAATACAGGTGTGAGCCACCACACCTGGCCTTCTTCATCCTTTAGGAGATCATGAGAGGCCACGCTGCCCTCCTCTGGGGCCACCCCTTCCTTCATCCCTTCCTCCCAGCTGGCCTCTTTGCCACTCCAGTGCTAGCTCTGCTGGTGGCAGTAAGAGCAGGCACGGTAAGTGCCTCCTCCGTTCTGGGCTCTGTGCCCACAGCAGCCCTGAGAGCTGGTATTGCTGGTGGTCCCCCCGCACACCTCCACGCCTGGGCCCAGTCATTTCTCTGTGTCCCCTCAGCCCCTACCCGTACAGTCCCAGAGGCCATCATCTCCCTCCTGGCTCCCCACAGGCCTCCCTGCCGCCACACTCTTCCCCCAACAGTTCTTTCTCCTCACAGCAGTCAGAGTCATCTGCTAAAAATGGAGTCCAATTACATCTCTCCGCTGCTCGAGACCCTCCATGGCTCCCTATTGCTCTCAGAGAAAACCCTACCTCCTTTCAGGCCCTCCGTGATCACTGGATGTGGGTGGAACTCCAGCCCCTGCCCTTCGCTCACTCTGCTCCAGCCACGTCACCTCCTCTTCCCACCTTAGGGTCTTTACAAATGCTAATCCCTCTGCCTGGAAGCCTCTCCTCCCAGGTCCTCCTCATTCCTGAGCACCTGGGAAGCCTCCACCTGCTAGTTCAGATCTTTGCTGCAATGCCACCTCCTCAGAGAGCCCTTTCCTGACCACCTTGGCTCATTCCGTATTTACATGTTTTCTTGTTCACTCACTAGACTGAAACCCACGACAGCAGCAACTTTGCTTTTTCCCACGTAGTTTCCCCAGCCCCTAGAGCATCCTGGCACATGGCATGTAGTCAGTAAATATTCCTTGAATTAAAGCATCTAGATGCTACCAGGGCCTAACAGTGGGAAGGACAGAGATCAGCCAGGAGTCTGACCCTGTCTCCCCTCACCCCCATTCCTGCTGCTACCTTCCAGCCTGGATTCCTCGATCACCCCAGGGTGGCCCTTTGGGATTGGGTCCTGTGCTGCCCAGAGGCTGCCACACCACGGCTGAGGGCCGCCCTAATACAATGCCAGATGTTCCCCAGCACGGCCACCCTGCCTCCATGCCAGGAACTATTCTAATTGCTTTAAATATACTAACTTGTTTTTTCCCTGCAATAGCCTATTTTACATGTGAAGAAACAAGCACAGAGAAGGTAAATGACTTGCCCAAGCTCACACAGCCAGGAAGTGGCAGAACCAGCATTCCAACCCAGGCAGCCTGGCCTCAGGATGCATCTTCCCAACTAGATCACATAGAGTGGGACCCTGTCCGGAGCACATCCTGGACACCCGCCCTGGGCACTTCAGCACTCTCCTGCCCTCAGTCTCTTGCCACACCACCACCCTGGACATCGCCCTCTCCTGATGAAGAACGTATGATGGCTCCTATGTTCGTAGAAGCCTGGACCTTCAGCCCGGCCCTTGAGGCCTTCCACAGCTGGCCTGAGCCTGCTTTCCCGACACACCCCAATGCTCTCTGGGCTGCACCCTGGGGTGCCCAGACCATCACCTGTGTCCAGGCCTCTGCCTGGGCTGCTCCCTCTGCAGGAATGCCATTCCTCCACCCTCATTCCGTGAGCCCGTCCCGGGCCCCAAGGCTGAGCTCAGATGCTGCCCATCCCCTGCCCACCCTCCTCTGCACACACCCCCAAGGGCCAGAGCTCACTTCACAGAGACGGAGAACTCCCCTGGGGAGCTCTCACTCTCCCGGATCAGGAAGGCTCCCAGATGGTTCCGCTTCATCAGAATCTCTTCAGCCAGCTGCCGGGAAATCCTGCCCGAGTACCACCTGTGGAGAGAGGGAGCCGGTGAAGGCAGCGGGAGATCAGGCTCTCAGCCAGCCTCCCACCCCGTGCCAAGTGTTCAGTGTCTGAGACAAGGGAGATGTGATTGTACCCGTTTTACAGACGGGAAAACTGAGGCACAGAGAGGTGAAGCAATACACCCAAAATCACACAGCAGAGGCAGGCAGGAGCTGGAACACAATCCCAGCATTTTAGCTCCTAAGGCCAGCCTATCTAACCATGCCAGCAAACACACACCCTTATGAAAACAGAAAAGTCACACTCCCGTGAGCCACAACCCAGCCAACCTCAGTCTAACTTTCCCTTTGAGATGGTAGATTCTTTAAAGTCAAAACACAAATCAGGCTTGGTGGTGCATGACTGTAGTCCAGCTACTCGGGAGGCTGAGATGGGAGGATCACTTGAGGCCAAGACTTTGAGACCAGCCTGGGGAATAGAGCCCCCCGCAACCCCGTTCCTAAAAAAAAAACTTTGGGCTGGGCGCGGTGGCTTATGCCTGTAATATCAGCACTTTGGGAGGCTGAGGCGGGCGGATCACAAGGTCAGGAGATCGAGACCATCCTGGCTAACACAGTGAAACCCTGTCTCTACTAAAAATACAAAAAAATTAGCCGGGCATGGCAGCGGGCACCTGTAGTCCCAGTTGCTCGGGAAGCTGAGGCAGGAGAATGGCATGAACCCGGGAGGCGGAGCTTGCAGTGAGCCGAGATCGCACCACTGCACTCCAGCCTGGGTGACAGAGCAAGACTCTGTCTCAAAAAACAAACAAACAAAAAAGTCTCGTTCTGCCGTTCAGGCTGGAGTGCAGTGGCATGATCTCGGCTCACTGCAAGCTCCGCCTCCTGGGTTCAGGCGATTCTCCTGTCTCAGCCTCCCGAGTAGCTGGGACTACAGGTGCGTGCCACCACACCCAGATAATTTTTTTTGTAGTTGTTGTATTTTTAGTAGGGACAGGGTTTCACCATGTTAGCCAGGATGGTCTTGATCTCCTGATCTCGTGATCTGCCCACCTCAGCCTCCCAAAATACTGGGATTACAGGCGTGAACTACTGAACTACTGCTGCGCCCAGCCAAAAAAACATAGCAACTTTTTAAGTTGAAAAAAATATAAAACTAGACAACAAAAATAATAGTAGCTTTGATCTGGTGAGGAAATACCTCTCTCCGTACCCATTCCACAGACTCCAGGCCACCTGGATTCTTTTTTTTTTTTTTTGAGATGGAGTCTCGCTCTGTTGCCCAGGCTGGAGTGCAGTGGTGTGATCTCGGCTCACTGCAAGCTCCGCCTCCCGGGTTCACGCCATTCTCCTGCCTCAGCCTCCTGAGTAGCTGGGACTACATGCTCACCACCGCTACCGCTAATTTTTTGTATTTTTAGTAGAAACGGGTTTCACTGTGGTCCTCGGATCCCATCCCGTGATCCCGGCTCACCGGCCTCCCAAAGTTGGGATTACAGGCGGGAGCCACCGCTACCGGCCGCCCACCACCACGCCCGGCTAATTTTTTGCATTTTTAGTAGAGACGGGGTTTCACCGTGTTAGCCAGGATGGTCTCGATCTCCTGACTTCATGATCCGCCCGTCTCGGCCTCCCAAAGTGCTGGGATTACAGGCTTGAGCCACCGCACCCGGCAACCACCTGGATTCTTTTCACAGGCACAAGTTCCTTTTCCTGCTGACCAAACAGAACTGGGTATGCAGCAGGTGCCTGGTAAATGCTTAGACTCTTGCAAGATCCCCAGGGTCTGGGAGTGAAACTCCTTTTCCAGTCCTGCTGATCTTGCTGTGTGGCTCCCGGTAGCCCCTGACCTCTTCAGGAATTAGCCACTGCTATAGGCTGACTTTGTGTCCCCCAAAATTCAAATATTGAAACCTAATCCCCCATGTGACAGGAGTTAGAGGTGGGGTCATTGGGAGGTGACTAGCGGCCCCCATGAATGGGATTGGTGCCCTTATGAAAGAGACCCCAGAGAGCTCACTTGTCTGCCATGTGAGGACACAGCTAAAAGACACAGCCGTCTATGAACCAGGAAGCAGCCTCACCAGACACGAATGTGTCGGCACCTTGATCTTGAACTTCAGCCTCCAGAGCAGTGAGCAACCAATGTTTGTTGTTCATAAGCCACCCAGTGGATGGCATTCCATGACAGCAGCCTGCAGGACTAAAACACCCGCCACTGGAGGCGCTGCGTGGTCTCTGACTGGCTTTCCTAACTCCAGTGTTTTAGCCCAGCTTTGGCTCTGACCCCTTTGTTGTTCAGATGGGGAAGCTGAGGCTCAGAACAGCCAGAGGTTTCATGGTGGGGATCATGACAGAATGTTTCCCTTCACTCCTTCCATAAATGCTCCTCTCCCTGAGTCAGACTGAGCTTGGCACAGGTGGTGGAAGCCAGGCGGGACTTTTCCTGTTGTCTCAGATGTTGATGAGCCCTCGGGGCTGAGTGCAGAAGGCATGTGGTGCCGCACATGCCGCTAGTGTCCTGGCCGTGTCCCGGCACCGGCCTTGGCAGGATGAAGGCTGCTCAGCACAGACCTTGGGGCTTTTTTTCTGGTGATTGACATATTTGGCCTGGGTTCAGGGCAGGCTGAGGCTCCCAGGAACGGTCTGACTCCCAGCGATGACTGATGGAGCAGCGGGGTAGACACCCCAGCGCCCAGCCCTTTGGAGGGACGACTCCCAGGTGCGCATTCTGTACTATCTCCAGCTGGCGCTCATCCCCAGCCAGATGGAGCTCCGGTTGCTCCCAGCAGCGATGACGCCAACAGTGGGCCCCACTGGTTCCCCCTCTTCCCTGTCCTCTTCCCCATTGCTAAATAAATTCCTTGTGATCAGGCTCGTGTCCCAGGGACAGCTTCTGGAGAAGCTGGAGCCCTAGACATGAGATTCTAGACCACTGCTGCCCCCAAACGAATGGGGGCCCGTCGGCCCTGTCCCAGTGAGTTTCCTCCTGGGAGGGAGCGTGGGGAAGGTAGCCGCTGGGTATAGGGCTCGGGGCAACCATCTGGAGAGCTCAGCCTGCGTCTCCTGGGGTTTGGAGACCTGAAGGCAGGTGCCCAGCCAGCCTGGGTATCTCAAGGCCGGAGATGAATGCCACAGGCTTCGGCAGGAGGAAAGCACAGGGGGCCCAGGGTTGGGCTTACCAGGGAGGGGAGCTGCAGAGAGCTTCTTCACCAGGAAGCCCCCAGCTCCATCCTGGAACCGTGCCCAGAGTGGCCCAGGGCGGGAGTTTCCTGAGGGGCAGGTTTCTTCGAAGAACCCACAAAACTCCTCAGGCGGCATCACTGTGTGGGCGGCTGTTGCCCTCAGAGAGTGTCGCAATCACACCCTCCTAAGAGTCTCCCACGTCCCCTGCCAGCCCTGCCCCCACCATGGCTTGACAGATGGAGGCAAGAAGAAAGCACTTCCTGAAACCCCCAGGGCCCGGCTCCTTCCCCCACACCAGTGTCACTCCATTTGTGGCCACCTCGCATCATCCTTGTTTTACTGATATGGAAACCAAGGCCCAGATAGGGGCAGAGACGCCCTCACACCCCACCAGATTGCATAGCAAGTGCATGGTCTGGACTCTCCCAGTCCCACAGCTGTTCTTATGAGCTTCCCTGCTGTCCTTCAGGGTGTCCCAGCCCAGGGCCACGCCATACAGCTGCAGTCCCGCTCCACCTCCTGCCGGTTGTGAGATCCTGGAGAGGCACTCAACCTCTCTGTGCCTCTGTCTGCTTGTCTCAAAGACAGCGATGGCGGTGCTCAGCTCCTAGGGCCTTGGGAGGATGCAGGAGCTGCTTGAATGCGGGTGTTTGCTGCTTCCCCCACACTTCCCCCTGCCAGGCTTGTCTCTGCCTTCCCTGGCAGCGTCCATTTGAACTTCCAGGCCCAGTGGGCCATACCCTTCCTGTAGGAAGCCATCCCTGACTCCTATGGGCCATGAGGCTGGGTCATGTGCCGCTGTGGTCCCTGCTGATGGGACGGCTCTGGAACACTTGGCATACATTGTGCCTCCTCCAGGGGCTCCCGGGGTTAGCAGGGGTGAGAGGAGATGCCCAGGGAAGGAGTGGGCCTGGCACAGGCACGAGGCCTACCTCTGAATTTCTGAGGCCCCAGCTCTCTCTCTGCCCCCACACCCTGGGGCCTTTATGGGCTGAGTCAGGTGTGGAGCTGGAGTTTCCCCGTAGTTATTTTGGGAGCAAAGCAGGTGCTGAGGTTAGTCGAGGATACACCTGGGCACCACTTCAGGCAGGTTAGTCAGGGGCCTGACCCCATCCCTGCTCTGTCCCAGACACAAGTGGCCAGAGATGACCCCAGAGGCATGGGAGGCTGGAACCCTTCATGGCTCCCAACTGCCCTGCTAGAGTCTTGCCTTGACCACTGGCATCCCCCCGACTGGCCTGGCCTGGCACCACCATCTTTTGTCATCTTTTCTCCCCTACCTGAGCAAATGCGACCCTCTCAGCAGCTGTAGGCCAGCCAGCCTTCCAGCCATTGCCAGGCCATTTCCTCCACCTGAAGGCCCCTCCCTGACAGCTTGGCCCAGGGGGATTGCTCCCATTCATGCCCTCTGGCCTGTCTGGATGTGCCTGTTGGCTTACAGGGACCTGGGGCACTCGCTCCAGCTTGTGGTCCTGGGTCAGATTCTCTCTGTCTCTCTCCCTCTTCATGTACCCCTTCCCTCTCCCCCTTAATTGACAGAAAGACTACAGAAACCTGCCCAATGTTACACAACCACGAGGGACATAGTGGGGCCTGGAACCCAGGCTGCAGCCCCAGATGCCAACTGGAAGCGGCAGCCGCTGTGGGGGAGGCTGGGAGTGCCTGGAGCCCAGGCAGGTGGCTGAGGACCTGGGTGGGAGGGGGCCTCACCCAGCACAGGAAGCTTGAGGTGGTGGCAGCTTTGGAACCAACTTAAAGAGAGATAAAGAGGAAATACCTCTCAGGCCCCACCCTGGCCCTGCACCTCCTTCCCTTCCTACCCCACAGCCACACACACATCTCAGCTCCCAAACTGTCCCACCAGCCTGCCTGGCCCTGTCACCTGTCTCCATATCTGACTGAGTCCTACCATAACACCTCCGTGGTTCCCCACATGGCTTGGCATTTGAGGTCCTCCTGCCAGTCCCACACACCACAGGTTCTCTGTCATTGCTCTCCCTTTGCTCATCCTGACCTTCTCCCAGGGATGCCTTTCTCTTTTGCTACTTAGCCAACTCCTACACATCCTTCAAAACCTCACTCATTGCCACCTCTTCTGAGAAGCCTTCCCTGGGAAATCACCTTAATGCTCACTGTCTTCCCATGTAGTATGTCCTTCATGTCCTCTGTCTCCCCCAGAACACGGCTGCTCTGACTCCTTGTGTCTGCAGCATTGCCCAGGCTGGGCCCCCTGGAGCTGTGGCCAGTGTTTAGTGAATGACTAAGTGGCTGTATCTTGGGGCTGCCTCAGCTGTCATTCAAAGTATATCCAGTTGGTTCGCATAGATTTCCTGGGCCCCATGCCTGTTCTGGGGCTGGGTCCTGCTCCAGCCATTCTCACGGCAGCAGTATTGGCTGCCACCTGCCCAGAGCCCCAACTGGGACATCCCTAGGCCGGCAGGTCCCAGGCCCCAGGATAGCTGCGCCCCAGGCCCAGTTCCTGCTCCACCCTGGTCCCAGACTCTGCTCTGCCAATGTCCAGTTCCACCCACACCCCAAAGGCAGGGCCTACAGGGTCTGCTTCCTGCCCAGCCCTCTCCCACTCACTACTCAGCGCCGGACCAGCTCTCAGCAAGAGCTCTAGAACCCTCCACAGTCTGAACAGATTGGAGCATCTGCCCTCCTTGAGTTACAGATAGGGAAACTGAGGAACAGAGAGCAGGGACCTGCCTGAAGCCACACAGCAGCCAGTGGCCCAGCCAGCTAAAAGCCCAGGACCTTGTCCTCTCTCAGGGACCTCCTAGACATTCTCCACTGGCTCAGGTCCTCGGTGTCGAGGCCTGGGCTTGCCCTGACTCTGCCCCAACCCTGGGTAAATCCTCAGAACTCAGTCTCCTGTGCCTGCTCAGGCTGGTGGCCTCTGTGGAGCCTGGGGGCCCCAGACAGATGGACAGAGGCCCAGGAGTGAGGGGGTCCCATGGCCAGGAGAGATGGAGCCACGGGGATGGGATGGGGGGTGTCCACTCACGGATGGGGCTTGACGCGGATGTAGTTCTTGGGAATAAACCCCTCGACGCCCCGGAGCTCGGCTTTGTACCAGTTCTGGTCATCCTCCATGTTCAGGATCTGTGGGCAGGAGACACAAAGCCACTCAGTCACCGAGAAACTGTCACCCCCGGAGATGCCACTGCATGCCAGGCCCCAGGTGGGCTTCGCCTGCACCAGCTTCTGAGTCTACTCACAGAGAAGGGCTGGGGGCCTGGGACAGGACTTGCCCACGGTCACAAGGGCTGAATTAGAGCACCTCGTTCCTCAGTCCTGCCCATCCTCTGGCCCCAGGACAGCCCATCCTCAGGCGATTCACAGACTCCAAGGGAGGCACAGTCGGGGACTCATAGGAGGCTAGGGGTGGCTGCAGCTGGACTCTCAGGCTCCGAGAGCAGGAGCCCTGCAGACCATGGGGTTTGCAGGAGCAGAACTGGGGACCTGAGTTCCTTCCTGGGCTGTGCCCGCAAGTTTGGGGGGTCCACAGCACCTACATGCCATGCACTGAGCCTTGGGGTGAAAGTCGGGGGGCCCAACCTGAGCACAGCCACCAGTGGTCACCTAGGGTCCCTCTCATTTAAACAGCTGAGGGGTGACAATTCAGTGGGGGGATTTCAGGCTCTGGGGAGCAGATAAGGGGGTCTTTGGTCTGAGACAGGCTGTTTCTCAGCCCCGGCGTGGCCTGCTCAGTCACACGGGCTCCTCTTCACCCCACAGGTGGGCCCGGAGGAACTGAAATAGCCAGAGCGGGGGTGGGAGTCCCTGAGGGGGAGCAATCAAGCGACCAAGGCGGAGCGGGGCCGGGCCTGGGAGGGGCACAGCACAAGGCCGGGGGTCCTTCCTCCATTCCCTGGGCACGCCTTCCATGTGTCCCCCTGATTCTGATAAAGCCCCCAAGGTCAACATCACCAAATGCTATTTTACAGATAACAAAACTGAAGCCCAGAGAGGGGAAGTGACTTGGCCAAGGCCACACAGCAGGGGAGAGGCGGAGCCTGTTTGGTCAGCTAGGACTCTGAGGCCCGGGGTTTTTGGCTCACTGGTCAAGGGGGTCCTGGCCCACCAATTTTCGCCTCCAGTCCTCTTTGTCTCTGGACCCCAGCTTGAGGGGACATCTCTCCTGTCAGTCCTGGAGCACGCTCCAATGTCAGCTCCATCTTTCAGGGGTACTTGTTGAGAGAAAAAAAAATGGGCATGGGGTACCAAAGGCCCAAGGCAGGCCAACATAGGGGCATCAACTCCAGCAATGACATTTTGCCAAGAATAGCTGGGATTGGCCTCCTAGGACCCAGGCCTGAGGCCCCACCCTCACAGGTGGCCTCTGCACGCCCATCTCCACCCCCGCTTTGTCCATCAGGCCAGGCTGGCTGAGCCCCTTCCTTCCTGTCCCTGCAGCCTGGGCCAGGTCAGCAGCCCCAGGGGCGAACGGAAGCAGGTGGCTGACTCAGGAAAACTTTCGCTCAACACAAAACAAAACAAAGCAAAACAAAACAAAACAGGCTGGGCACGGTGGCTTATGCCTGTAATCCCAGCACTTTGGGAGGCTGAGGAGGGTGGACCACCTGAGGTCAGGAGTTCGAGACTAGCCTGGCCAATATGGTGAAACCCCATCTCTACTAAAAATACAAAAAATTAGCCAAGCATGGTGGCACACCTCTGTAATCCCAACTTTCTCAGGAGGCTGAGGCAGGCGAATCACTTGGACCCGGGAGGTGGAGGCTGCAGTGAACCGAGATCGTGCCATTGCACTCCAGCCTGGGCAACAGAGTGAGACTCCATCTCAAAACAACAAAACAAAACAACACAACTCCCCCAACCTAAGGAGAAAACAAGGACCTGTAGGCCACATGCCACAGCCATGGATTCCAGGAGGAGGCCCTGAAGCCTGGGGCTCCAGAACATTCTGTCTGCTTCTGACTCTCTGTGGCCTTGACCTCAGTGTCCTCCCTCTTCTGTCCAGTGGGTGTATTTGTGGCCTGCCTTGCATGCAGCAGTGTGGACATGGGATGCACTATATCTCATGCAGTCCCTGCTTTGTTTTCTCTCCTTGTCCTCTGCACTCAGAGGACCCAGGAGTGTCCCATTGGTTACGTTAGTTAGTGATTTCTTTCTCTTTTTTCTTTTTTTTTTTTTTTGAGATGAAGTCTCGCTCTGTCAGCAGGCTGGAGTACAGTGGCGCAATCTCGGCTCACTGCAACCTCTGCCTCCCAGGTTCAAGCGATTCTCCTGCCTCAGTCTCCCGAGTAGCTGGGACTACAGGTGCCTGCCACCACGCCCAGCTAATTTTTGTATTTTTACTAGAGACAGGGTTTCACCATGTTGGCCAGGCTAGTCTCGATCTCTTGACCTCACGTTAACTGATTTCTTACTGTGAACATTGTTCGAAAGCCCCAGACCCTCTGAGGCCCGGGAATTCTCAGAAGGGAGAGAGGCCAACCCCTCCCTGGAGGAGTATCACTGCTCAAGGTGAAAGGCAGACCTCGGCCTGCCCCTGAGCCTTTGCCCCCATGGTGCCCTCCACCTGGGCTGCTGCCCCACTTTACCTTCCCAGCCTGATGCAGTTGCTGCTTGACAGTTGTTTACTGAACACCTACTGTGTTCCAGGCACCCCACGACAGAGCAGGGAGCAAGAAGCTCACCTTCTAGTAGGCAGAGACAGACCATAAACAAGGGAAGAAACAAGTAAGCAAGGTAGTTTAATGGAGCAGTAAGTGCTGTGAAAAATGGACATCAGGAGAGAGATGGAGAATGTCTGGTTGGGTGGGAGCGGGGAGATTGTCAACACGGGACAGGTGGGGTGGTCCAGAAAGGCCTCTCTGAAGAAGTGACATGGAAGCTGAGACCCGAATTACAAGAAGGAACCAGCAGTAAGAAAATGTGGGGAACAGTGTCCAAGGCGGACGGAACAGCCAGTGCCAAAGCCCTGAGGTGGGGGCAAGCTCTGTCCCAAAACAGAAAGGCCAGGGTGCCTGGAGCCGAGGAGGGAGGAGCAGGTGTCATGAGATATACAGGGGAGGGCCAGGCTCTGAGTCATGGCCACTGCATGGAGACTGGGCTGGGAAGCAGGGGGTGGCGGGGGGAGGCCTTGAGAACCACTGCACAAGCCCAGGTGACTGACGATGGAGGCCTGGGCCAGAGGAGGGGCTTCAGGTAGGTTTGGCCAGAGTTGCCGACAAGACAATGACAGGCTGCAGAAAGTAGGTTCGGGGAGCCCAGGGCTGGACCATCACCCTTTCCCATGGAGATGGCAGGGTGACATGGGCTTCCTGAGTCTGGGTCACGTCATCCAGGCTGCTCGTGGAGAGATGGGAGTGAAGCTCCCTCCAGCTGGCAGCGGCAGGGGGATGCGTGCACCCAGAAACGCCTGGCCCACCAGGGAGGGAGGCTTTGTCCCAGAGAGGTGATGTTTGGGGCCATTTGTCCAGAGTGAGTCCATGAGCCAGAGTTTTCATCCAAGACCAAAGTTGAGATTTGAAGAACGGGCTTCATTGCCCACTCCCCCAGGCTGCACTCAATCTGTAGGCAGGCAGTGCCGTGGCAGGGGCTGGCCCACAGGGAGCACTGGAAAACACTTGCTGGGCAAGAGGACAGGCTGGTCGTGGAGCTCAGCTTCCACCCCAGCCACTTGATCCCTCCAAGCCTGGCTCAGCGCCTCCCGCACACCCCATTCCTATTTCATCACTGCCCCACTCCCTCCCAACACCACACCTGGGTCTAAAGACCTCCAAGTGCTCTCAGATGAGAAACGAAGACTTGGATCCCCGCAGAGGGTCATGCCTTGTGCTCACAGCCCCAGTGCTCAGCCTGGCCCTGTCCACGAGGCCCACAGCCAGCACTGCAGTGACCCCAGATGCCAGCACCCCAGCATAGAGAAGGAGGAATTGCTCCTCCTCCTCTGGACCCCAACCCCCAGCCCAGCCTGTTCAGACCAAGTGCAGGTTCCACAGTCAAAGGGACACAAGTTCAAAACTGACTCCATACTGAGCAGGTCATGTTGCCTCCCTGTGCCTCAGTTTAGTCACCTGTGAAATGGGGGTGCCAGTCCCCATTGCTTAAATGGGACATGGGGTGTGCTGCTGAGTTCAGGGCCTGGCTATAGCAGGGTGATGGCACATGGAGCTCTCCTGTCTTGTGCTTGAAGCTTGTGGTCAAGAACAGCACCCAAGATTCAGCGCAGAGGAGCATTCAGTCTAACACCCATTGCTCCAGTGAGGAAACTGAGGCCCAGGGAAGGGCAGTCACTTCCCTAGTGTGGTTTACTGGCAGTTCCAGTGCACAGTGTTGGCATGGCCACTCCCAGAATCCTGGGCATGGCTTTCATATGCAAACTTTTAAGCAAGGACATTTCCAGAGACACATTCCACAGGCCCATCTGTCTAGACTGTCTTGGAAGGCTGCAATGTCTGTCAAAAGCGGCCCAGACAAGGAGAAATGAACTGTGGTATGACTCTATTTTCCCTTTACTCCACACTACTGGGAAGCTCATCCTTGATGCCTTCATCACAGCTATTTTAGCCCTACTAGGTTAGCATGTGTACTTATTTCTTTCCTAAGACCTTCTCTCTCTCCCTCTTTCTCCCTCTGTTCTCCATTCCCATACTCTGTCTCTCTCTCTAGCTCTCATTCTCTCCCTCTCTCAACAATTTTCTTTTCAAACTTTTTCCTGGAAAACTGGGGGTTGAACTAACTCCTGCCAGACACTGTGGTAATATCTCATCGAATCCTCACAGCAGCCCCAAAGGAGGGTCATTAGTTATCTCCCCATTTCCTAGATGGAGAAACTGAGGCTCCGAGGGAAGAGGTGGCTTGTCCGGAGTCACACAGCCAATAACTGGAGAGGCTGGGCCTGTCCTCCAGGGGCCACCGTCTGCTTGGGACAATCCCAGGCCCCCGGTTTCTAAATCCACCCCCACCCCGTGTGGGGCCAACTCAGCATTCTCCAGCCCCCCTACCTTGAGTGTGTCTCCCTTGTTGAAGGCCAGCTCATCGCTCTCTGTGGCCTGAAAGCTGTACAGGGCCACGGACTCCATGCCGCTGCTCGGGGCTCCAGCAGCTGGGCTCAGAGCTGGGCCGACAGCTTCCTGCTTCCTCTGCAGTCGAGGACCGTCTTCCTTTGTTTTGAGTGCGTGTTTGTTCTTTTGAAGTTGAGACTGAAACTGCTCCTGATGGGGGAGAAACAGGAAACAGACATGTCACAGAACAGGGAGGGCTTGTGAGCCAGCTCGGTCCCTACCTCAGACCCCAGGTGCCAGGAGTGGCCTTTGGGGAGTCTCCCTGAAGCTCTGGGAGTGGGGCCCCCTTGTGCCCATGTTTTATCCTCCATAAAAGTGAGGTGCCTGGAGGAGAAGTGCCGAAGCTGTCCTGCTGGCTCAGGCACTGAATCTCATGGCACCAGATGCTGGCCCCCCTTCACCAATTTGCCAATGACCCTCCATCTTTTCCTAATCCCTGGTGCCTCTTGTGATGCCCTGCCTCCTGCTCCTTCAATCCCAAGCTCTTCACCTGGCACTCAAGGCCCTTGCAAGCCACCACCTCCACCTGCCCCTACAAACAGCCCCCATTCTCATCCTTTGTCATCCCCTTCACTCTAAACAAACCCGAGGCTTCAGCCACAGCAAGGGGCCACACCAAACTCTCATTTCAACCATGGACTTCAGCACATGCGGTTCCTCTGCCTGGTGCTCTCCTCTTTCTGCTCCCGGGAGACTCCTATTCATCCATCAAAGCCCAGCTCAGAATGCACTTCTTCTGGTTTAAACACAGGCACCTTAGGTGTGACTTAAATCCTAAGGTCAATAAGACTTGTGGGCTGGGGCAATGGCTCATGCCTGTAATCCCAGCACTTTGGGAGGCTGAGATGGGCGGATCACTGGAGGTCAGGAGTTCGAATTCCGCCTGGCCAACGTGGTGAAGCCTCATCTCTACTATAAATACAAAAAATTAGCCTGGCATGGTGGCACGTGCCTGTAATCCCAGCTACTGGGGAGGCTGAGGCACAAGAATCGCTTGAACCCAGGAGGCAGAGGTTGCAGTGAGCCAAGGATCCATCCAGGCTCAAAGCAATCCTCCCACCTTGGCCTCCGGAGTAGCTCGGACTACAGGTGCCCACCACCATGTTTGACTAATTATTTGTCTTTTTAGTAGAGATGGGTTTTTGCCACGTTACCAAGGTAGGTCTTGAATTCCTGGACTCAAGCGATGCGATCCTCCTGCCCGAGATTGCACCCTTGCACTCCAGCCTGGGTGACAGAGTGAGACTCCTCAAAAAAAAAAAAAAAAAAAAAAAAAAAAGAATTATAAATAAATCTCTACCTTTCCTTCGTGGGTTTGTTATGAGCAGTGGCATCGGTGCAGCAATTTTGAAACTGTTTTGTAAGTGTTGCAGGATAGAGCACGCATGGACAAGCACAGCTATATTGTTTGGAACCAGGGTTCTCCCTGGGAAAGAAGGGAGACACAGACGTGGAAGGAGAACCAAGCAGAGCCCTATGGTGTTGCATGGACACTGGATGAATCAGTGTGAAGTCACATTGTTTTTTTCTGTAAATAAATTTTTCTTCCTTCATTTATATTAATATGGACTCATGGTTTCGTATTTTAGCCAGTGGATTATAATCCACTACTATCACATTTATTTTGATGCTCAAAATGCCCCTGATTAGGCCAGTGGGGTCTCCTTCAAGCTGGCTCCTTATCCTTTTGACATGGACCCATCATTCTATGAACGCACCCTGACCTTCTGGCCAATAATAGGAGAATCGCTTGAACCAGGGAGATGGAAGTTGCAGTGAGCCGAGATCGCGCCATTGCACTCTAGCCTGGGTGACACATCTAGACTCCATCTCCAAAAAAAAAAAAAAAAAAAAAAAAAAAAAAATGTTGAGAGGAAAGAAGGGAAGATGACAGCTGCTTTCCTCCCACTGTGGAGTCCCTGAGCCAACCAGGCAGGATGGAGCTGGCCCTGGCCTCACCTAGCCCCATTCCAGGGCTCCTCCACACTGCCCTCTACTCAAAGACCCCTGCCTTCTGGCTGCCCCCGACCCCAGGGGTGACAGGATGTTACAAGGCCCCTCTTTCCGGCTTTGTTGCAGCTGAGGTTTCAAAGCCTCAGAATGATGCAATGGAGGGGTTGGGATCCGCCCCCGCCTCAGTTTTGAGGTGCTTCCAACCACATGAGGGGAGGAGGACTTCCCCTTATGAAGCTGAATGTGTGTCCCCCAGGGCTGGTGGGACAGACGCCTGGTTTATTTTTATGTGTTTTAAAAGTATTTCTTCTCTGCCAAGTCCTTCACAAAGAGGTAAGTGACCAATAGTTGGTAGGTGGCAGGGCTGGGGTTCAAACCCAGGCAGGCCTGAGGGCCAAACCATGCCTACAGCTCCTTCGCCGCATGGCCTCAACCCGGAGGATTCCCGCCCAAGGTGTTTCAGGCCAGAGTTGGGAGCCTGGGCTGCCTACTGTACAGTGAGCTCAGGGAGTGTAGTGAGGTAAGCAGCAAAGCTTTGTTGGAGGGTAAATCTGCCCTGATTCCAGCAGACCAGAGAGGACCCCACAAATGGGACTTGACTGAGAGGACCCTTGGAGAATGCAGGACCCCAAATGAGGGAGACGCCGGGGCCTGGAACAAGGGGCCATCAGAAGCTGGAGGCTTAGGCCAGGCGCGGTGGCTCACACTGTAATCTCAGCATTTTGGGAGATCAAGGCAGGCAGATCACTTGAGGCCAGGAGTTCGAGACCAGCCTGGCCAGTAGAGATGGTGAAACTCCGTCTCTACTAAAAATACAAAAGTTAGCCAAGCATAGTGGCACACACCTGTAATCCCAGCGAGGCTGAGACACGAGAATCGCTTGAACCCAGGAGGCGGAGGTTGCAGTGAGCCAGGATCACACCACTACACTCCAGCCTCAGCGACAGAATGAGACTCTCTTAAAAAAAAAAAAATTAAAATTAAATAATTTTTTTTCTTTTTTTAAAATAAGAAGCTAGCTGCTTGCAGAGCATCAAGCCCCATCACAGGGTTGCAGCCTGGGTTCCTATGGGAAGTGTTGATGGGAAGAGTCAAGCGCTGTAAAATATCTGAAGAGATTTATTCTGAGCTAAATATGAGAGAACAATGACCCAGGACTCAGCCCTCAGAGAACATGTACCCAAGGTGGTCAGGCCATAGCTTGGTTCTTTTTTTGGGAGGCGGACGGAGTCTCACTCTGTCACCCAGGCTGGAGTGCAGTGGTGTAATCTCGGCTCATTACAACCTCCTTCTCCTGGGTTCAAGTGATTCTTCTGCCTCAGCCTCCCAAGTAGCTGGGACTACAGACGTGGGCCACCATGCTGGGTTAATTTTTGTATTTTTAGTGGAGACAGGGTTTCACCATACTGGCCAGGCTGGTCTCGAACTTCTGACCTAGTGATCTACCCACCTCAGCCTCCCAAAGTGCTGGGATTACAGGCATGAGCCACCGCACCCGGCCACACAGCTTGGTTTTACACATTTTATGGAGACATAAGACATCAATCAATACATGTAAGATGTACATTGGTTCAGTACAGAAAGGTGGGAAAACTGGAAGAAAGGGTGCGGGTGTCGGGGGCTTCCAGGTCACAGGTGGATTCAAGAATGTTCTGACTGGCAATTGGTTGAGAGAGTTATTATCAATAGAAAGGAATGGGCTGGGTGCAGTGGCTCACACCTGAAATCCCAGCACTTTGGGAGGCCAAGGCAGGAGGATCACCTGAAGTCAGGAGTTCAAGACCAGCCTGACCAACATGGTGAAGCCCTGTCTCTACCAAAAATACATTAGGCTGAGCATGGTGGCTCACTGTAATCCCAGCACTTTGGGAGGCCAAAGCAGGAGGATCACTTGAGGTCAGGAGTTCAAGACCAGCCTGACCAACATTGTGAAACCCTGTCTCTACCAAAAATACATTAGGCTGGGCATGGTGGCTCACTGTAATCCCAGCACTTTGGGAGGCCAAGGCGGGTAGATCACTTGAGGTTAGGAGTTTGAGACCAGCCTGACCAACAAGTGAAACCCCGTCTCTACTAAAAATAAAAAAAAATTAGCTAGGCGTGGTGGCGAGTGCCTATAATCCCAGCTATTTGGGAGGCTGAAGCAGGAGAATCACTTGAACCCAGGAGACAGAAGTTGCAGTGAGCCAAGATCGTGCCACTGTACTCCAGCCTGGGCGACAAGAGTGAAACTTCATCTCAAAAAAATATATATAAAAAATTAGCCAGGAGTGGTGGTGCATGCCTGTAATCCCAGCTACTTGGGAAGCTGAGGCAGGAGAATTGCTTGAACCCAGGAGGCGGAGATTGCAGTGAGCTGAGATCACCCTATAGCACTCCAGCCTGTGCAACAAGAGCAAAACCTCATCTCAAAAAAAATAAAATAAAAAATAAGGAGTTTTGGAAGCCAAGGTTTTATTATGCAGATGAAGCCTCCAGGTAGCTGGCTTCAGAGAATAGAGTGTAAATGTTTCTTATCAGACTTAAAGAGTCTGTTCTATCAGTAATTCCAAAAGTGAGGAGGTTATAACGAGGCATGTCCAGCTCTCCCTTCTCATCATATCCTGAACTCATTTTCAGGTTAACTTTGGAATGCCCTTGCCAAGAGAAGGAGTCCGTTTGGATGGTTGAGGGGCTTAGGATTTTGGTTTTGGTTTATGGAGGTCCCTCAAAAGCTGCTCACGGGAGGAAGACTCATCACTGGCCACAGGCCACACCAGGCCAGGGCAGACCCCCCCACTGTCTCAGTGCTGAAACCCTAACCCCCTGTGATCAGCTGAATAACGGCCCCAAAGACATCCAGGTCCTGACCCCAAGAACTCGGAATGTTTCCTTATATGACAAGAGAGACTTTGCAGGTGTGATCATGTTAAAGATCTTGAGATGGGATAGAAACTGCAATTTCAATGCAGTTTGAGTTCTGTAGTTATTAGACTGGACTAGACTACTAGACCCTGGAACACTCCAAAGAGGCTGACTGGGGAACTTTTTGTTAGCAGAGATTGGCTGAAACACCTGAGAGAACTCCCTGAAAAAAAAATTTTTTTTTTTGAGACAGAGTTTTGCTTTTACTGCCTGCACTAGAGTGCAGTGGCATGACTTCAGCTCACTGCAACCTCCGCCTCCCTGTGTCTACTAAAAATACAAAAATTGGTCAGGCATGGTGGCGCACACCTGTAGTCCCAGCTACTTGGGAGGATGAGGTAGGAGAATCACTTGAACCTGGGAAGTGGAGATTGTAGTGAGCAGAGATCATGCCACTGCACTCCAGCCTGGGTGACAGAGGGAGACTCTGTCTCAGACAAAAAAAAAAGAAGAGAAAAGAAAGTGAAGAAACAGGCCAGGCATGGTGTTTCACACCTGTAATCCCAGCTACTCAGGAGGCTGAGGTGGGAGGATCACTTGAGTCCTGGAAGTCAAGGTTATAGTGAGCTATGATCACACCATTGCACTCTTGCCTCTGAGGACAGAGCGAGACTTTGTCTGGAAAAAAAGAAAATGCGAATGAAGAAACATGGATTCATGAACATCTATGAATATTTGGTTTGAAAAGGTGAGGCCATGGTGTTTGCACTGAGATCATGGCCCCTCGTGCCCTTCCTCTCAGCTCAGTGAGGCTGAGACTCCACTCTGGACAGCTGCAGGCAAGAACATGGGGTCCCCTGCTGCCTCCAGACCAAGGAAACAGGGCTCCCTCTGCCCCCAGCTCCCAATAGGAGGTTTTCTTTTTTTCTTTTTTTTTTTTTTTGAGACGGAGTCTCGCTCTGTCGCCCAGGCTGGAGTGCAGTGGCCGGATCTCAGCTCACTGCAAGCTCCGCCTCCCGGGTTTACGCCATTCTCCTGCCTCAGCCTCCCGAGTAGCTGGGACTACAGGCGCCCGCCACCTCGCCCGGCTAGTTTTTTGTATTTTTTAGTAGAGACGGGGTTTCACCATGTTAGCCAGGATGGTCTCGATCTCCTGACCTTGTGATCCGCCCGTCTCGGCCTCCCAAAGTGCTGGGATTATAGGCTTGAGCCACCGCGCCCGGCCAGGAGGTTTTCATTCCAGGAAGAACAGGACATCAATTTCCTATTCTACCCCCAGCCATCTGTTGCTGAGACTAAGTCCTGGGTGAGTGCAGCCAAGAGTTGGGGGCCTCCTTCTTGCACCCGGCCCCGCTCATGGAACAGAGGCTCTGCCTTGGGTGCAGTGTGCTGCGGGTGCTGGGGCCCTGATCACTCCGGCCCTGGCTTATGTGGAAGTGACTCCATACCAGGAGAGGCAAACTTCGAGGACCTCGGCCATTGCCCCCACTCCCACCAAGTCCTCAGCCCCTAGCGCAGGGTGTCACTCAGAGAGAAGCTTTCCAAAGTCTCCACCCCCAGCTCCAGGGCCCTGGCTCCGAGAAAGATTTTTGCCTGATGAAGAAACAGGCCATAAAGAAGACTTCCCAATCTCTTCCCAAAGCAACTGACCTCATTTGCTACAGAGAATGAAGGAATTCAAAGCAAAAGTTGCTTTTGTTTTGATTTTGGTTAGGTTTGTTTGAGAGTGCAGTGACTCAATCTCCGCTCACTGCAACCTCCACCTCCTGGGTTCAAGCGATTTTCCTGCCTTGGCCTCCCGAGTAGCTGGGATTACAGGTGCCTGCCACCACACCCAGCTAATTTTTTTTTTCAATTTTTAGTAGAGACGGGGTTTCACTGTGTTGACCAGGCTGGTCTTGAACTCCTGACCTCAGGTGATCCGCCCACCTCAGCCTCCCAAAATGCTGGGATTACAGGCATGAGCCACCGCACCCGGCCCAAAAGGTGCTTTTGAGAATAGTAGAGATTACAGTGAGAGATAATTGGGAGAAGATTCAAGACACAAGCTGAATTCTAGGCTGCTCCTTTGCAGGAGAGAACAGGGAGTAGCACCAGTAGAAGGAGCCCTCCCAAAGTCAGAACAAATAACAGACATGGACCTCACACACTATTCCTTCCAAGGAGCCAGACTTGATAGGATCAGTGTGTACAGCGGGGCATTACAGGAAATTATAAAGCAATCCATCGGCAACTTGTAGAGCTTATTTCAACCAAGCAAGGATTAAAACAAAGAAAGAAGGGCTGGGTGCAGTGGTTCACGCCTAAAATCCCAACACTTTGGGAGGCTGAGGTGGGTACATCATGAGGTCAGTTCAAGACCAGCCTGGCCAACATGGTCAAACCCCATCTCTACTAAAAAAAAAAAAAATACCTGTAATCCCAGCTACTCGGGAGGCTGAGGCAGAGGATTGCTTGAACCCAGGAGGCAGAGGGTGCAGTGAGCTGAGATTGCACCACTACACTCCAGCCTGGGCGACAGAGTGAGACTCGGTCTCAAAAAAAAAAAAAAGAAAGAAAGAAAAAAGAAAAGAAAATTTGCATAGCTTAACAGCTGGGTATGGTCATGGGGAAAGAGGAAGAGAGCCTTCGAAAACCACTGTCATCCCAGGGTAACTGCAGGCATACTCAAAGCTGGGCCCCCCTGAGAACGACCTTAGAAGCTGAACATCATAGGGAAGAAATAGACTTCACTAAAATAATCCAGCCAGTCACTAAACAAATAAACAAGAAAATAATAATAAGAAGCCCAGGGCAGGGGAGACTCATACCCAGAATTGCTACAATGTATTATTTAAATGTCCTGTTTCCAACAAAAAAAATATGAAGCATGCAAAAAATTTAAAAAACAGGAAAGCATGACCCATAGATTGGGGGGAAATGCAGGCAAAGGAAACTGCCTGTGAGAGGCCACATGTTGATTTATCAGAAAAAGACTTTAAAGTAGCCATTATACACATGTTCATAAAACCAAAGGAAACCACAACTAAATAAAGGAATGTATGATGACGGTGTTTCATCAAACAGAGAATACCAATAAAAAGACAGAAATTGGGCCGGGTGCGGTGGCTCAAGCCTGTAATCCCAGCACTTTGGGAGGCCGAGACAGGCGGATCACGAGGTCAGGAGATCGAGACCATCCTGGATAACACGGTGAAACCCCATCTCTACTAAAAATACAAAAAATTAGCCGGTCGTGGTGGTAGGGGCCTGTAGTCCCAGCTACTCGGGAGGTTGAGGCAGGAGAATGGCGTGAACCTGGGAGGCGGAGCTTGCAGTGAGCCGAGATCGCGCCATGCATTCCAGCCTGGGCGACAGAGCAAGACTCTGTCTCAAAAAAAAAAAAAAAAAGATAGAAATTGCTGGGCACAGTGGCTCACGACTGTAATCCCAGCACTTTGGGAGGCCGAGGCGGGTGTATCATGAGGTCAGGAGTTCAAGACCAGCCTGGCCAACATGGTGAAACCCTGTTTCTACTAAAGATTACAAAAAAAAAAAAAAATTAACTGGGTATGGTGGTGCATGCCTGTAATCCCAGCTACTCGGGAGGCTGAGGCAGGAGAATCTCTTGAACCTGGGAAGCAGAGGTTGCAGTGAGCTGAGATCGCACCACTGCACTCCAACCTGGGCAACAGGGTGAGACTCTGTCTCAAAAAAAAAAATCGAAATTATAAAAAAAGAACCAAATGGAAATTATGAAGTTGAAAAGTATAGTAACTAAAATAGCTGGGTGCAGTGGCTCACACCTGTAACCCCAGCATTTTGGGAGGCTGAAGCAGGTGTATCACCTGAGGTCAGGAGTTCGAGACCAGCCTGACCAACGTGGTGAAATCCCATCTCTACTAAAAATACAAAATTAGCCAGGCATGGTGGCAGGGGCCTATAATCCCAGCTACTCGGGAGGCTGAGGCAGGAGAATCGCTTGAATCCGGGAGACAGAGGTTGCAGTGAGCCAAGATCATGTCATTGCACTCTAGCTTGGGCGACAAGATCAAAACTCCGTCTCAAAAAAAAAAAAAAAAAAAGAAAAGAAAAGAAAAAAAAAGTGTAGTAACTGAAATAAAACATTCACTAAAGGGATTCACCAGCTGATTTCAAATTCACATGGAATTGCAAAGGATCTAGAATGGCCAAAACAATCTTGATAAAGAAAAAAAAAAAATGACTGAGTGTGTAGCTCGCGCCTGTAATCCCAGTACTTGGAAAGCCCAGGCGGGAGAATCACTTGAGCCCAAGAAGTCAAGGCTACAGTGAGCAGAGATCTCATCACTACCCTCCAGGCTGGGCCACAGAGCAAGACCCTGTCTCAAAGAATAAAAACCAGAAACAACCAACAAACAAATAACAATAATTAAATAAAAACAAAAAACGTAGGGGTACATTTTCATGCCTTGTATTTGGCAATGGAACCTTTGATATGATACTCAAAACACAAGCAATAAAAGGATAAATTGTATTTTATCAAAATTAAAACTTCTGCTCATCAAAGGACACTTTCAAGACAATGAAAAGACAACCTACAGAATGGAAGAAAATATTTGTAAATAATAAATCTGGTGAGGGTTTCATATCCAGAATATACAAGAACTCGTAGAATTCAATACTAGAACACAAACAACCCAATTAAAAATGGGCAAAGGATCTTAAAAGACTTTTCCCCAAAGAAGGTATGCAAATGGCTCACAGCTCCTGAAAGATACTCAACCTCATCCATCATTAGGGAAATGCAAGTCGAACCCACAAGGACACACCCCTCACATCCCTAGGATGACTATTAAGCCAAGCCTACTGTCTTGATGACCCCGGCCCCTGTCTGCTGCCTGCCCATGTTGGTCCCTGAGGTCCATTGAGTGGACTCATTGTTGGCTCCTGGCCCTACCAAGCTGGGCCCTGGAATACCTTGGTGTCGCTAGAGTGAAAAGACTCATTAATTATGGACAGCCAGATCCTTCCAGGGCTAAGAGACCTGCCAGGGTGGCCCCACCTTGTCCCTAACTTTGGATTCTAAAAAGGAAGCCCTGGCTGGGCGCGGTGGCTCATGCCTGTAATCCCAGCACTTTGGGAGGCCGAGACAGGAGAATCACCTGAGGTCAGGAGTTCAAGACCAGCCTAGCTAACATGGTGAAATCCCATTTCTACTAAAAAAAAATACAAAAAATTAGCCAGGCATGGTGGCACGAATCTGTAATCCCAGCTACTTGGGAGGCTGAGGCAGGAGACTTGCTTGAACCCGGGTAGCAGAGGTTGCGGTGAGCCAAGATTGTGCCACTGCACTCCGGTCTGGGGGACAGAGCGAGATTCCATCTCAAAAAAAAAAAAAAATGGAAGCCCTGAGTTCTGCCCAGTTTTGCCCTTTGAGTGTGAGCAGGAGATCCCACTATTACCCAAGCCCGGCTGTTCTGGGTATGGGGCACAGTGGGGATCACAGCTCAGGAACCACTCCCACAGCCCCAAGAGCCTCCCCAACCCCACCAAGTCCACCTTTGACCTCTTCTCTGAGCTCCAGATGCCTCTTGGGCGCCATCCCCTGGACGTTTATCAGATGTACAACAGCCCAGATAAAACTCATCATTGCAGGGCGTGGTGACTCACTGGGCACGCATGACAAATAAAATGTTTTTTAAAGTATCTGTAGGCCGGACACGCTGGCTCATGCCTTTAATCCTAGCACTTTGGGAGGCCGAGGCGGGCAGATCATGAGGTCAGGAGATCGAGACTTTCCTGGCCAACATGGTGAAACCCCGTCTCTACTAAAAATACAAAATATTAACCAGGCATGTTGGCACGCACATGTAGTCCCAGCTACTTGGGAGGCTGAGGCAGGAGAATCGCTTGAACCCAGGAGGTGGAGGTTGCAGTGAGCTGAGATCGTGTCACTGCACTCCAGCTTCGGCTACATAGCAAGTCTCCATCTCAAAAAAACAAACAAACACACACCACATTTTATTGGGGCTGGGCTTGGTGGCTCACGCCTATAATCCTAGCACTTTGGGAGGCCAAGGCGGGTGGATCACCTGAGGTGGGGAGTTGGAGACCAGCCTCGCCAGCATGGAGAAACCCTGTCTCTACTAAAAATACAAAATTAGCCAGGCATGGTGGTGCATGCCTGTAATCCCAGCTACTCGGGAAGCTGAGGCAGGAGAATTGCTTGAACCCAGGAGGCGGAGGTTGTGGTGAGCTGAGATCGTGCCATTACACTCCAGCCTGGGCAACAAGAGCGAAACTCCGTCTCAAAAAATAAAAAAAAATTGTGGTTGGGCATGGTGACTCAGGCTCACACCTGTAATCCTAGAACTTTAGGAGGCCGAGGTAGGAGGATTGCTTGAGGCCAGGAGTTCAAGACTAGTCTGGGCAACACAGCAAGATTCCCATCTCTACAGAAAAGTAAATTTTAAAAAATTATGACATTTTGAGCTCCTTGATGAAAAAAAATCAAAAAGAGAGAAATGCAAGCCTGTAGTTCCAACTAGTCAGGGTGCTGAGGTGGGAGGATCTCCTGAGCCCAAGAGTTCAAGGCTGCAGTGAGTTGTGAACATGCCACTGCTCTACAGCCTAAGATATGGGAAAATCAAGAGTGTTTTTCTTTTCTTTCTTTTCCTGCTGTCATTGTATGAAATAGTCTATAGGTTTCCATTATATCCAGTTATAGAGGGTGTTACTGAGTTACGGATTTTCTGCCTGCTGGATCTGTCCGTTTCTGATAGAGGGACATTGAAGTCACCAATTATAATAGTTTCTCCTTGCAGTACTATCCCTTTTTGCCTCACATATTTTCATGTTCTGTTGTTAGGATCATACAGGTTAAGGATTGTTATGTCTTCTTTGAGCATTGACTCCTTAATAATTATATAATGCCCTGTCTTTATCTCTGATGACTTTTTCTTTTCTTTTCTTTTCTTTTTGTTTTTGAGACAGGGTCTCTGTCAACCAGGCTGGAGTGCAGTGATCTCGGCTCAGTGCAACCTCTGACACTCACGCTCAAGCGATTCCCATGCCTCAGTCTGCAGAGTAGCTGGGATTACAGGCGAGCGCCACCACGCCCCACTAATTTTTGTATTTTTAGTAAAGACAGGGTTTCATCGTGTTGGCCAGGCTGGTCTCGAACTCCTGGCCTCAGGTGATCTGCCTGCCTTGGCCTCCCAAAGTGTTGGAATTACAAGTGTGAGCCACTGTGCCTGGCCTATTCCTGATGACTTTCCTTGCTCTGAAGTCTGCACTGTCTGAAATTCATATAGAGACTCCTGCTGTCTTTTGATTAGTGTTGGCATAGTAGATCTTTCTTTATCCATTCGCTTTTAATACATACGTCTTTAGAGTGTAGTTTTTGTAAGCAACATACAGTTACGTCTTGGTTTTTGCTCTACTCTGACAATCTCTGTCTTTTACTTGGTTCATTTGGACCATCGATACGCAAAAGGATGTTGATATAATTGGATTAATAGCTGCCTTTTTTTGTTTTTACTGTTTTCTATTTGTTTTCTTTGTTTCTATTTTTGTCTTCCACTCTTTTTCTGCCTCTTGTAGTGTTTTGTCTTCGGGGTTTTTCTTTTTTTCTTTTCTTTTACTTTTTTTTTTCTTTTTTTTTTTGGAGACAGAGTCTCCCAGGCTGGAGTGCAGTGACACAGTCTGGGCTCACTGCACCCTCTGCCTCACCCAGGCCATTCTCCTGCTTCAGCTTCCTAAGTAGCTGGGACAACAGGCACGCACTGCCAAACCCGGGTAAGTTTTGTATTTTTAGTAGAGACAGGGTTTCACCGTGTTGGCCAGGATGTTCTTTATCTTCTGACCTCATGATCCGCCCACCTCAGTCTCCCAAAGTGCTGGGATTGCAGGCATGAGTTACCGCACCTAGCCTATTTTTTTTTCTTTTTTTTCTTTTTTTAGATGGTATCTCGCTCTTGTTGCCCAGGCAGCAGTGCAATGGCAAGATGTGTGCTCACTGCAACCTCCACCTCCTGGGTTCAAGCAATTCTCCTGCCTCAGCCTTCTGAATAGCTGGAATTCCAGGAGCCCGCCACCACGCCCAGCTAATTTTTTGTATTTTTAGTAGAGACGGAGGTTTCACCATGTTGGCCAGGCTGGTGTCGAACTCCTGACCTCAGGTGATCCACCCACCTCAGCCTCCCAAAGTGGTGAGATTACACGCATGAGCCACCACGCTCGACCCTAAAAGTATTTTTTTATAGAGATGGATCTCCCTCTGTGGCCCAGGCTGGTCTCAAACCCCTGATCTCAAGTGACTGCCTGCCTCAGCTGCCCAAGTAGCAGGGATTACAGGCACAAGCCACCGCCCCCAGCTCTATTTAGGAACATCTTAGTTCCAAGTTTTGGCAATTATGGATAAGGCTGCTATAAACATATGTGTGCAGGCTTGTGTGGACATACGTTTTCAACTCATTTGGGTAGACACCAAGAGCTACATTCCAGCCTGGGCAACAAGAGCGAAACTCCATCTCAAAAAGAAAAAAAAAAGAACAGAAATTAGGCCGGGCATGATGGCTTGTGCCTATAATCCCAGCACTTTGGGAGGCCAAGGCAGGCAGATGACTTGAGATCCGGAGTTCAAGACCAGCCTGGCCAACATGGCGAAACCCTGTCTCTACTAAAACTACAAAAATTAGCCAGGCGTGGTGGTGCATGCCTGTAATCCCAGCTACTCAGGAGGCTGAGGCACAAGAATCACTCCAACCCAGGAGGCAGAGGTTGCAGTGAGCCCAGATTATGCCACTGCACTCCAGCCTGGGTGATGAAGTGAAACTCTGTCCAAAAAAAAAAAAAAAAAAAAAAAAGATTATCTCACAGTTCTGAAGGCTCAAAGTCAGGAATCAAAGTGTTGAAGTCTCGAAGGGGAATCCTTCCTTGACTCCTCCAGTGTCTGGAGGCTACTGGCCATCCCGGTGTTACCAAAACACCAGGGGTTCCATCTAGGGCCTGCTGCTCACCTCACAGAAAGCCAATCACTGAAACAACAATTATTGCCAAGGAAGAAGGCTTTAATCAGGCGCTACAGCTGAGGGGATGGGAGGGATTTACCCCAGGAATGCAGGGGGTGGTTCAACATAAGAAAATCTATTAAAGTCATATACTGCATTAGTAGAACAAAGGGAAAAACACAGTCATAGCAGCTGACACAGAAAAAGCATCTAAGAAATTCTAACATTTCATGATTAAAACACAGAGAAAACTATGAAACGAGGGGATTTGCCTCAACATGATAAAAGGTATTTGTGAAAAACCCACAGTTATCATCATACTTAATGCTGAAAGACTAAAAGCTTCCCCCTAAGATCAGGAACAAGACACAGAGGTTCACTTTTACCACTGCTACTCGATGTTTTTTTGTTTTGTTTTGTTTGTTTTGTTTTGTTTTTGAGAGGGAGTCTTGCCTGTAATCCCAGCACTTTGGGAGGCCGAGGCGGGCGGATCACAAGGTCAGGAGATCGAGACCACGGTGAAACCCCGTCTCTACTAAAAATACAAAAAATTAGCCGGGCGCGGTTGTGGGCACCTGTAGTCCCAGCTATTCGGGAGGCTGAGCCAGGAGAATGGCGGGAACCCGGGAGGGGGAGCTTGCAGTGAGCCAAGATCGCGCCACTGCGCTCCAGCCTGGGCGACAGAGCGAGACTCCGTCTAAAAAAAAAAAAAAAGAGAGGGAATCTTGCTCTGTCACCCAGGCTGGAATGCAGTGGCGCGATCTTGGCTCACTGCAGCCTCTGCCTCCCAGGTTCAAGCAATTCTCCTGCCTCAGCCTCCCTAGTAGCTGGGACTATAGGTGCGTACTGCCATGCCCAGCTAATTTTTGTATTTTTAGTAGAGACGGGGTTTCACCATGTTAGCCAGGATGGTCTTGATCTCCTGACTTCGTATCTGCCCACCTTGGCCTCCCAAAGTGCTGGGATTACAGGTGTGAGCCACCGCACCTGGCCTAGTCAACATTTTACTAGAAGTTGTAGCCAGAGCCTTTAGGTAAGAAAAAGCAATAAAAGGCATCAAATTGGGAAAGAAGAAATAAAACCATCTCTATAAATACAGAAAATCCCAAAGAATACACACACACAAATTACTAGAGCTAATAAGCAAATTCAGCAAAATTTGACAGGTGTGAGCCACTGTGCCTGGACCAGTTGTGTTTCTATGCACTACCAAGAAACAATTCAAAAATGTAATTAAGAAAACCGCTGGGCGGGGTAGCTCACACCTGTAGTCCCACACTTTGAGAGGCCTAGGCGGGGGGATCCCTTGAGCCCAGAAGTTCAAGACTTTCCTGGGCAATGTGGTGAAACCCCCTCCCTACAGAAAATACAAAAAGTAGCCGAGCGTGATGGCATGTGCCTGTAATCCCAGCTACTCAGGAGGCTGACGTGGGAGGATCACCTGAGCCCTGGAGGTCAAGGCTGCAGTGAGCCGTCACGTCATGCATCATTGCACTCCAGCCTGAAAAAGGAGTGACATTCTGCAACATGTTACAACGTGAATGAACCTTGAAAACAAATATAAGTGAAATAAGCCAGACACAAAAAGACAATATTGCATATTTCCACTTACAGAGGTACCTACAAGAATCAAATTCATAGAGATGGAAAGTAGAAGAGTGCTTACAAGGGTCTGGGCAGAGGGAGGAAAGGGAAGTTTGTTTTTTGGGTAGAGTTTCAGTTTGGGATGTCGAAAAAGTTCTGGAGATAAATAATGGCGATGGTTACATACCAATGGCTACATGAATGTACTTAATGCCCCTGAATTGTATGTGTGAGAAATGGTTAAGATGGTACGTTTTACGTCTATTTTATACCATCCCCCCTAAAAAAATTATTTTTAAGAGTCAAGATCTCACTCTGTCTTCCAGGCTGGGGTACAGTGGAGCAATCAAAGCTCACTGCAGCTTCGAATTCAGCCAGCTTCCCTGGCGCAACCGATCATCCCGCTTCAGCGTCCGGAGTAGCTGGGTCTACAGGCGGTGCCACCACACCCAGCTCATTTTTAATTTACTTCATTTTATTTATTTATTTATTTATTTATTTATTTATTTATTTATTTATTTTTGAGGTGGAGTTTTGCTCTTATTGCCCAGACTGGAGTGCAATGGCGCAGTCTCGGCTCACCGCAACCTCTGCCTCCCGGCTTCAAGCGATTCTCCTGCCTCCGCCTCCTAAGTAGCTGAGATTACAGACATGCACCACCAACGCCCAGCTAATTTTGTATTTTTAGCAGAGACGGTGTTTCTCCACCTTGGTCAGGCTGGTCTGGAACTCCCGACCTCAGGTGACCCGCCCGCCTTGGCCTTCCAAAGTGCTGGGATGACAGGCGTGAGCCACCGCGCCCAGCCTGATTTTTACTTTTATTATTATTTTTGTTTTCCCCTTGGTAGGGACTGGATTCCGCTACGTTGCCTGGGCTGGTCTCCAACTCACAGAACAAAGGATCCTCCCGCCTGGGCCTGGGCGTGGGAGCCCAGAACGCTGAGATTACCGGATTACAGGCGGGCGCAGCACACCAGGAACAAACACGTCCCGCTTTAAAAGTTCACGTTTGTCATTAAACATTCCTTAAATTAAATTAATTTAGCTTAATTTAAATACATTTTTAAAACAATTTTTAAAAATTACATTTCCACCTAAAACATTAATTATTATTATTATTATTATTTTTTTTTTTTTTTTTTTTTTTCGAGACGGAGTCTCACTCTGTCGCCCAGGCTGGAGTGCAGTGGCTGGATCTCAGCTCACTGCAAGCTCCGCCTCCCAGGTTCACGCCATTCTCCTGCCTCAGCCTCCTGAGTAGCTGGGACTACAGGCGCCCGCCACCTCGCCCAGCTAATTTTTTGTATTTTTTTTAGTAGAGACGGGGTTTCACCGTGTTCGCCAGGATGGTTTCGATCTCCTGACCTCGTGATCCGCCCGTCTCGGCCTCCTAAAGTGCTGGGATTACAGGCTTGAGCCACCGCGCCCGGCCAATTTAAATTAATTTTTGAAACAAATTTTTAAAATTAAGTTTCCACCTGAAACATTAATATGTGTCGTTAAGTGATGATATTGGAAAAGAAGTTATTGCCAAACTATTTTCCTATTTATTTCCTAATGGAATCGGAAATAGCGAAAGTATCTCGCCATCAGTTAAAAGTGTGTGGCGGACGTGGACCCAGCAGAGGCTGAATGTGGGGGATTAAGACTATACTTTCAGGGATCATTTTTATAGTTTGTTAGTAGGGAAGTTTTTCTAGACGTGTAGAGCATCCAAAGTCAGGAGGAAGAGGCGTAGTGTTCTCTCCTGAGCGTGAAGTGGGGGTTTTTGGTGTTGCCATTGATGATCGTTCTTCTCTCCACTTTGGAGAGTAAGAGGGAGAGGGCGTGGTCTGAGTGGTTTCTTATCTTAGTGATGTAAGGACGGATGATGGTTTAGTAAGTTCTGTGTTTTTATTTTGGTGGTGGTAAACCTGGCATTTTATCTTAGTGATTTTAAAATCTTAATCTTGACAGAGGGGATTCTGTGATATATTCTACCTGTTTTTCCATTTCTTCTCACCCACTGCCTCCTCTGCTCTCGCTTTTTTTTTTTTTTTTTTTCTTTTTTTTTTTTTCTCCCCCAACAACCCTAGATGGAGTCTCACTCTGTCGCTCAGTTGCTCAGGCTCGAGTGCAGTGGCGCGATCTCGGCTTACTGCATCTTCTGCCTCCTGGATTCAAGGCGATTTTCCTACTTCAGCCTCCTGAGTAGCTGGGATTACAGGCGCGCACCACCACACCTGGCTAACTTTTTGTATTTTTAGTAGAGACGGAGTTTCACCATATTGGCCAAGCTGGTCTCGAACTCCTGACCTCGTGATCCCCCAGCCTCGGCCTCCCAAAGTGATGGGACTACAGGCATGAGCCACAGTGCCCGACGTGCCTCCATTTTTTTCTCTCTCTTTTTTTTTTTTGGAATCGGTAGCATTTGATAGCAGTAGGAGTCTATCTGAGTTTCCCCAGTTTGTCTGCTGTTCCTGTGTTTTAAGCAATGCGATACAGCCAACAGTGTAGTTGGCTCTCCTTAAAGAGACTTACAAAGGAAAGCAATTTAACATATTTCTAATCACTCTTGGGTGCTATGCTTACTTCTTTTATGTTTCTTTAGTAAAATAAAAAGCAGCTTTTCTTTTTTTTCAGACGGAGTCTCGCTTGGTCCCCCAGGCTGGAGTGCAGTGGTGCCATCTTGGCTCACTGCAACCACCGCCTCGCAGATTCAAGTGATTCTCCTGCCTTAGCCTCCGGAATAACTGGGACTATAGGCGCATGCCCACCACTCCCGGCTGATTTTTGTATTTTTGGAAGAGATGAGTTTCACCACGTTGGCCAGGCTGGTCTCAAACTCCCGACCTCAAGTGATCCACCTGTCTCGACTTCCCAGAGTGCTGGGATTACAGGCATGAGCCACAGTGCCCAGCCTACAGATACTTTAAAAAACATTGTATTTGTCACGCCTGTAATCCCATCACTTTGGGAGGCCAAGGCGGGTGGATGACGAAGTCAGGAGATCGAGACTTTCCTGGCCAGCATGGTGAAACCCCGTCTCTACTAAAAATACAAAAAATTAGCCGGGCATGTTGGCACGCGCCTGTAATCCCAGCTACTTGGATGCTGAGGCAGGAGAATCGCTTGAACCCAGGAGGCAGAGGTTGCAGTGAGCCGAGATCATGCCACTGCACTCCCGCCTGGGCTACAGAGCAAGACTCCATCTCAAAAAACAAAACAAAAAAAAACAAAACACACACACACACACACACACACACATTTATTTGGGCCAGGCTCGGTGGCTCACGCCTGTAATCCCAGCACTTTGGGAGGCCAAGGCGGGTGGATCACCTGAGGTTGGGAGTTGGAGACCAGCCTCATCTCTACTAAAAATACAAAATTAGCCAGGCTTGGTGGCACATGCCTGTAATCGCAGCTATTCGGGAAGCTGAGGCAGGAGAATCGCTTGAACCCGGGAGGCGGAGTTTGTGGTGAGCTGAGATTAAACCATTACACTCCAGCCTGGGCAACAAGAGCGAAACTCCGTCTCAAACAATTAAAAAAACAAAAAACTGTGGTTTGGCATGGTGACTCAGGCTCACACCTGTAATCCTAGAACTTTGGGAGGCCGAGGTAGGAGGATTGCTTGAGGCCAGGAGTTCAAGACTAGTCTGGGCAACACAGCAAGATCCCATCTCTACAGAAAAGTAAAATTTAAAAAATTATGACATTTTGAGCTGCATGATGAAAAAAATTAAAAAAAGAAAGAAAGGAAGACAATTGGCCAGGTGCACACTTGTAGTTCTAACTAGTCAGGGTGCTGAGGTGGGAGGATCTCCTGAGCCCAGGAGTTCAAGGCTGCAGTGAGCTGTGATCGTGCCACTGATCTGCAGCCTAAGATACAGGAAAAACAAGTGTTTTTCTTTTCTTTCTTTTTCTGCTGTCATTGTATGAAATAGTCTATAGGTTTCCATTATATCCAGTTATAGAGGGTGTTACTGAGTTACGGATTTTCTGCCTGCTGGATCTGTCTGCTTCTGATAGAGGGACATTGAAGTCACCAATTATAATAGTTTCTCCTTGCAGTGCTATCGCTTTTTGCTTCACATATTTTGATGTCCTGTTGTTAGGATCATACATGTTAAGGATTGTTATGTCTTCTTTGAGCATTGACTCCTTAATAATTATGTAATGCCCTGTCCTTATCCTGGATGACTTTCTTTTCTTTTCTCTTTTTTTTCTGAGATGGAGTCTCGCTCTGTTTCCCAGGCTGGAGTACAGTGGCTGGATCTCAGCTCACTGCAAGCTCTGCCTCCTGGGTTCACGCCCTTCTCCTGCCTCAGCCTCCGGAGTAGCTGGGACTACAGGCGCCTGCCACCATGCCCGGCTAATTTTTTGCATTTTTAGTAGAGATGGGGTTTCACCGTGTTAGCCAGGATGGTGTTGATCTCCTGACCTCGTGATCTGCCCGCCTCCATTCCCAAAGTGCTGGGATTACAGGCGTGAGCCACCGTGCCTGGCCTTTTCTTTTCTTTTTGAGACAGGGTCTCTGTCAACCAGGCTGGAGTGCAGTGATCTTGGCTCAGTGCAACCTCTGCCTCCCACGCTCAAGTGATTCCCGTGCCTCAGCCTGCAGAGTAGCTGGGATTACAGGCAAGTGCCACCACGCCCCACTAATTTTTGTGTTTTTAGTAAAGACAGGGTTTCATCGTGTTGGCCAGGCTGGTCTCGAACTCCTGGCCTCAGGTGATCTGCCTGTCTTGGTCTCCCAAAGTGCTGGGATTACCGGTGTAAGCCAGTGTGCCTGGCCTATTCCTGATGACTTTCCTTGCTCTGAAGTCTGTACTGTCTGAAATTCATATAGAGACTCCTGCTTTCTCTTGATTAGTGTTAGCATAGTAGATCTTTCTTTATCCATTAATACATACGTCTTTAAAGTGTAGTTCTTGTAAGTAACATATAGTTATGTCTTGGTTTTTGCTCTACTCTGAAAATCTCTGTATTTTAATTGGTTCATTTGGACCATCGATATGCAAAGGGATGTTGATATAATTGGATTAATAGCTGCCTAGTTTTGTTTTTACTGTTTTCTATTTGTTGCCATTGTTTCTATTTTTGTATTTTTGTCTTCCACTCTTTTTCTGCCTCTTGTAGTGTTTTGTCTTTGGTGTTTTTCTTTTCTTTTCTTTTCTTTCTTTCTTTTTTTTTTTTTTTTGAGACAAAGTCTTGCTCTGTCAAGCAGGCTGGAATGCAGTGGCACAATCATGGTTTATTGTAGCCTCAAGCTCCTGGGATCAAGCAATCCTACCATCTTGGCCTCCCAAGTAGCTGGGACCACAGTTGTGCACCACCGTGCCTGGCTAATTTTTTTAAAATTTAATTTTTTGTAGAGACAGGGTCTACTATGTTGCCCAGGCTGGTCTCAAACTCCTGGGCTCAAGTGATCCTTCTGTCTCAGCCTCTCAAGTAACTGGGACTACAGTCACATGCCACCATGCCCAGCTAATTTTTTTATTTTTTGTAGAGATAGGATCTTGCAGTGCTGTTCAGGCTGGTCTCAAACTCCTGGCCTCAAGCGATCCTCCCGTCTCAGCCTCCCACAGCACTGGGATTACAGGTGTGAGCCGCTATGCCCAGTCATAAATAAAATATGTTTTAGAGTATCTGTGTCCACTGATAAGGGTGTAGTCACTTCTTCCCTCACCCGCTCCTATAAGTGCCGAGGATTCCACTGCACTGACCCAGGGAATGTTGTGCCCTCAGGGAATGTTGAGGCCTAGCAGATGTTAAACAACATATGACACACCTAAGTATTTCATTGGACTTACAGTACACAGGTGGCTCTTGGTTTGATTTTCTTCTGACTTTATTTCTCTCACTCCTGCCTCTCAGAGTAAAAGATTTGCTGCTTATCTTTGCTGTCCATGGGCTGTGGGCTGCTGGGCTGAAAGAAGGTACCACTTAAAAGGGAAATCTTCTTGCTCTTATAAAAATTCTAATGTAACTCACTTAAGGTGAAGAGGTCGATGATGACAAGAGTAAGGAGAGCAGGCAAAGCTTTCTCAGGACAGAGAGAAGATGGGGTACCAGGATTAGATTTTCAACCTATTAGGAAAAAAAAAAAAATACCAGTGATTTATACAAGAAAAGAGTTTATTTCTCTCTCCCATAACAAAATCTGGGGGTAGACACTCCAAGACCAGTCTTGGACCTTGACTGTCTCCCATGCCACACTCCCATGCCACACACTCCCATGCTGGTCTTGGTGACAGGCTCCTAAAACATGGAATGTGGCTGGTGGGAACAGTGGCTCATGCCTGTAATCCCAACACTTTGGGAGGCTAAGGCAGGCAGATCACTTGAGGTCAGGAGTTCGAGACCAGCCTGGCCAACATGGCGAAACCCTGTCTCTACCAAACCTACAAAAATTAGTCAGGCGTGGTGGCACACGCCTGTAGTCCCAGCTACTCAGGAGGCTGAGGGACAAGAATCGCTTGAACCCGGGAGGCAGAGGTTGCAGTGAGCCGAGATCGCACCACTGCACTCCAGCCTGGGTGTCAGAGTGAGACTTTGTCTCAAACAAACAAACAAACAAACACACAAAAAAACACAAAGAAATGGAATGCGGTCAGGCGCGATGGTGCACCCCTGTAATCCCAGCACTTTGGGAGGCTGAGGCTTGTGGATCGTTTGAGCTCAGGAGTTCGAGACCAGTCTGGGCAACATGGTGAGATCCTGTCTCTACAAAAAATGCAACAAATCAGCCAGGCACGATGGAGCATGCCTGTACTCCCAGCTACTTGAGAGGCTGAGGTAGGAGGACCTCTTGAGCCTGGGAAGTCGAGGCCGCAGTGAGCCAAGATTGCACCCCTGCATTTCAGCCTGGGCAACAGAGACCCTGTCTTTTAAAATAAATTTTAAAATAAAACTTTTAAATAAAGAAACAAGGAAGTTGATTTTTGTACTGTGTAAGATAAGGATCCAATTTGTTCTGCATGTGGGTATACAATTTTACCAATACCATCTATTGCCACTTTGTCCTTGAAGAGACAGTCCTTGGTCCCTTTGTCGAGAATCAATTGGCCATAACTGTTTGGGTTTATTTCTGGGAGAGTGAGATCCTGTCTCAAAAGAAAGAGTGAAAGAAAGGGAAAGAACAAGCAAAGAAAAGAAAAGAGAAGAAAGAAAGAGAGAGAGAGAAAGAAAGGGAGAGAAAGAGAGAGAGGAAGGAAGGAAGGAAGGAAAGGAAGGAAGGAAGGAAGGAAGGAAGGAAGGAAGGAAGGAAGGAAGGAAGGGAAGGAAGGAAGGAAGGAAGGAAGGAAGGAAGGAAGGAAGGAAGGAAGGAAGGAAGGAAGGAAGGAAGGGAAGGAAGGAAGGAAGGAAGGGGAAACGAAAGGAAAGGGAAGGAGAGGAAGAAATGGAATGCAAAAGAAGCGGAGCACTGCGGGAACTCTGCATAAGAAGGCCATGAGCAGGTCCACTCTCTCTGGAAAATCCCTACTCTTTGGAACTCCTTGCCACCATCCCTGTGAGGAGGGCCAGGCCACACACACAGGCTACCTGAAAGCCCCACTGAGGTCTCAGCTGACAGACAGACAGCATCCGCCATCAGACATGGGAGTAGTCTTCACTTGTGATCTCCATCTCTGCCCTCCATCTGAGAGTAACCACAAGGAAGACCCGAGGCAGGCACCATCTAGCTGAGCCGAGGCAATCACCAGAACCAAGAGACGTAATAAACAATTAATGATAATTTTACACCACAAGTTATGACTCAGGGACATTTCCTAAAGAAAAAAAAAAAAAACCTTAAGTTTGGGGTGGTTCATTAAGTGGCAGCACGTAACAGCTGTGTTCTATCCTGTCTCCCAGAATTCCCTGACAGGATTAAGACCCAGTTACCTGTAGCAGTAATTTACTTAATAACAATGCCATTTGGTGACTATTTCCCCCATCCTACTCCCTTATCACTATTTCTTTTTCTTTTTTTTTTTTTTTTGAGACGGAGTCTCGCTCTGTCACCCAGGCTGGAGTGCAGTGGCCGGATCTCAGCTCACTGCAAGCTCCGCCTCCCGGGTTTACGCCATTCTCCTGCCTCAGCCTCCCGATTAGCTGGGACTGCAGGCGCCCGCCACCTCACCCGGCTAGTTTTTTGTATTTTTTAGTAGAGACGGGGTTTCACGGGGTTAGCCAGGATGGTCTCGATCTCCTGACCTCGTGATCCGCCCGTCTCAGCCTCCCAAAGTGCTGGGATTACAGGCTTGAGCCACCGCGCCCGGCCTCCTTATCACTATTTCTTAAGGTCATCTCCCAGCCGGGCGAGGTGGCTGACGCCTGTAATCCCAGCACTTTGGAAGTCCAAGGTGGGCGGATCATGAGGTCAGGAGATCCAGACCATCCTAACTAACATGGTGAAACCCCGTCTCTACTAAAAATATAAAAATTAGCCAGGAGTGGTGGTGCTCTCCTGTAGTCCCAGCTACTTGGGAGGCTCAGGCAGGAGAATTGCTTGAACCCAGGAGGTAGAGGTAGCAGTGAGCCAAGATTGTGCCACTGCACTCCAGCCAGGGTGACAGAGCCAGACTCTGTCTCAAAAAAATAAAAATAAAAATAATAGTGATAATAATTTTTCACTATTTTTTCAAAAATCCATTTTAACTGGGCATCCTGTTTTTGCTTGTTCGTTTGCTGGTTTGTTTTGAGACAGAGTCTCACTCTGTTGCCCAAGCTGGAGTGCAGTGGTGTGATCTCAGCTCACTGAAAGTTCTACCTCCCGAGTTCATGCCATTTTTCTGCCTCAGCCTCCCAAGCAGCTGGGACTACAGGTGCCCACCACCACACCCAGCTAATTTTTTGTATTTTTAGTAGAGACGGGGTTTCACTGTGTTAGCCAGGGTGATCTCGATCTCGTGACCTCGTGATCCGCCTGCCTCAGCCTCCCAAAGTGCTGGGATTACAGGCGTGAGCCACCGCGCCCGGCCATCCTGTGTTTTTGAGGTGTGAAGCAGTAGGCATGGATAGGAAGTATGTGGCTGGCAGTTGCTGCTGGCTGCCAGCTAGAAGCTTAGCTGGGGCTGTTAGCCCAGGGCCTCAGTTCTCTGCATGGGTCTTTCTGCGTTGCTTCTTGGGCTTCCTCCCAACATGGTGGCTCATTTCCAGAAGGAGCATCCCAAATGATAGCAATCAGAAGCTGCTAGTCCTCTTGAGGTCTTAACTCGGAAGTCCCAGAACACTGCTTCTGGTGCATTCTAGTCGGGGTGCATTCCAGGGGTGAAAAGAGCCACAGGGCCAGGCCAGATGCAAGGGGAGGAGAAATAGGCTTCACCTCCGGATGTGGGAGTGGTGGAGTGTACAGGGCGCGGAGAATTTCTTGGTGGCCACCTCAGTAGATAATCAGCTATAGTGGGAAGGCAATTTCCTTCTTCATTCACTTTCATTCTGTGGATTATGCCCAGATAAAATATCTGCACAGTGTTAGGGCTTTCTGAATTTTGCACTCAGTTTTTTCAATTATGGAGTGGGACCGATTAGTGAGCTATAAAGTTAGTATACTGAATCCAAACTATTTTTTTAAAAAACTTCTTTTGAAGGCCAGACGCGGTGGTTCACGCCTGTAATCCCAGCACTTTGGGAGGCTGAGGCGGGCAGATCACGAGGTCAGGAGATCGAGACCATTCTGGCTAACACGGTGAAACTCCATCTTTACTAAAAACACAAAAAATTAGCCGGGCGTGGTCACGGGCGCCTGTAGTCCCAGCTATTCAGGAGTCTGAGGCAGGAGAATGGCGTGAACCCGGAAGGCGAAGCTTGCAGTGAGCCAAATTGCGCCACTGCACTCCAGCCTGGGCGACAGAGCAAAACTCCCTCTCAAAAACAAAAACAAACAATTTCTTTTTAATTTGCAAATTAAATCTGGACATGCACAAAAGTGGAAGGTATGAGCCATGAGCCCTCACTACCACCACTCAGCCTCGACCCCCATCTGTTTGTTTGTTTTTTTTTTTTTGAGATGGAGTCTCGCTCTATCGCCCAGGCTGGAATGCAATGGCCGGATCTCAGCTCACTGCAAGCTCCGCCTCCCGGGTTTACGCCATTCTCCTGCCTCAGCCTCCGGAGTAGCTGGTACTACAGGCGCCCGCCACCTCGTCCGGCTAGTTTTTTGTATTTTTTAGTAGAGACGGGGTTTCACGGGGTTAGCCAGGATGGTCTCGATCTCCTGACCTCGTGATCCGCCCGTCTCGGCCTCCCAAAGTGCTGGGATTACAGGCTTGAGCTACCGCGCCCGGCCTCCCCACCTGTTTTTATACTTCTTGCCTCTACCCACCTTTGAGTGCTTTAAAAAATAAAAATAAATAGATGGAAAAACAGAGAATAGAAAATATCAGAAAAGGAAGAATGTTACTTTGTGAAAAATTGTGTCTACTGAGTTGGAATATGAAACATGTTTGCAAAACTGTCCTCACACTTTGCTAAAATACACTTTGCTAGAACAAAGCACTCACCCTGCACAGCCTCTGTGGGGAAGCATCCAACAGCATTTAATAACATTGTTTTGTTTTCATCCTATTCACTTTCATTGTTATTGGCTATGAAAGTGACACAAAATTTCCAGTTAAAAGTAGCAATAGATAGTTCCCCTTTAAGTACAAGTATTGACCAGGTGTGGGCGCTCACGCCTGTAATCCCAGGAACGCTGGGAGGCTGAGGCAGGAGGATGGCTTGAGTCCAAAAGTTTAAGACCAGCCTCGGCAACATACCAAGACCCTGTGTCTCTACAAAAAATACATCAATTAGCTGGGAGTGGTGGCACAAGCCTGTAGTCCCAGCTACTCGGGAGGCCGAGGCAGAGGATTGCTTGAGCCCAGGAGGCGGAGGTTGCAGTGAACCGAGATTGCACCACTGCAGTCCAGCCTGGAGGACAGAGCGAGACCCTATCTCAACAAATACACAAACACCCCCCCCCATCTATTTATAGAATCTAAAAATTTTAAGTTTTATTAGGTAGTTATAGTTGAGGGAGGGTGTGGTGAAAACACGAGAGTGGCCGCAGCCCAGTCCCACCACAGTCTGCGGAGCCGCTGTCTGTCCCGGCTCCTGGCCGATCTGCGGCAGATCCCGTCATTTCTGCCTCGGTCTCTGCTCTATGGGTACCGGTGCGTGGGTGGGTCAGTCTCTCTCTTGCGTTCTGTGTCTGTGTGGCCTGGGCGCTGGCGGGTGTGGAGTGGCCCTGCCTCAGGCCGTCCTTAGCACATCCCCCGCGAGGACCCCTCATTCGCTTCTGGGACCGGAAGGCGACTGTAGTTCCGGGAGCCGCCGCAAGAGGGCAGAGGGGGCCATAGGATGGGGCTCTGCCCGTTGGGGCTGCCTTGGGATGTGACTAAGAAACCGGGCAGCCCTGGGAGGAACCGCACTTCCAGCGCCCCAGACACAGATTCGAACCCGGGCTCCATTCCTAGGTTAAGGCTCTTAATCCTACCACCTTCAAAATGGGTTACTGTAAGCATTAAAGAATGTGAATATAAGGTACCTAGTTTGTGAACCTGTTTTTCCCATTTGGTTGGGGAACTGTGGACCTCCCACAGGGGCTGCGACCATTTAATAAGTCATACAATTTCAGGAATGTTTATTTCCCTAGTGCCTGGTACTGAGAGCAGTAAGCAAGGGAATGACATGATTAGAAAATGAAATAGAAGGAAAAGGAGGAGGGGGAGTGGAAGAGGAGGGGGAAGAGGGAAAAAAAATATGATAAAATGCACTTAAAAAAATCCAGGGGCCGGCCGGGCGCGGTGGCTCAAGCCTGTAATCCCAGCACTTTGGGAGGCCGAGATGGGTGGATCACGAGGTCAGGAGATCGAGACCATCCTGGCTAACACAGTGAAACCCCATCTCTACTAAAAAATACAAAAAACTAGCCGGGCGAGGTGGCGGGCGCCTGTAGTCCCAGCTACTCGGGAGGCTGAGGCAGGAGAATGGCGTGAACCCGGGAGGCGGAGCTTGCAGTGAGCTGAGATCCAGCCACTGCACTCCAGCCTGGGCGACAGAGCGAGACTCCGTCTCAAAAAAAAAAAAAAAAAAAAAATCCAGGGGCCAGACATGGTGGCTCACACCTGTAATTCCAGCGCTTCGGGATGCTGAGGTGGAAGGATTACCTGAAGTCAGGAGATCAAGACCAGCCTGGGCAACATAGTGAAATCCTGCCTCTACAATAAATAAATAAATAAATAAGTAAATAAATAAATAAGTCAGGTATGGTGTCGAGCACCTCTGGTCTCAGCTACTTGAGGCTGAGGTGGGAGGATGACTCGAGCCCAGGAGTTTGAGGCCGCACTAGGCAGTGATCATGCCACTGCACTCCAGCCTGGGTGACAGAGCAAGACTCTTATCTCTGGAAGAACAAACAAACAAACAAACGAACAAACTATTATCCTACCCCTCATCAATAACTACACTGGGTTTTTGGGTTTTCATATATGGATTTGTGGTCTTTTTCTCACAACAAACTCAAACATCCAAATATAAATTTATGAATATTTGCTCACAAACTCAGAAGTGCAAGAAATGTCACACTAATTCATTAAATTTTAAAATATTTAAGTACTTGTTTCATAAACATGCTCAACAGAAAAAATCCAAGCCACTTATAGAAAGTATACAGAAAAGGCCAGGCGCGGTGGCTCACACCTGTAATCCCAGAACTTTGGGAGGCCGAGGTGGGTGGATCACGAGGTCAGGAGATCGAGATCATCCTGGCTAACACAGTGAAACCCCATCTCTCTAAAAATACGAAAATATTAGCCGGGCATGGTGGTGGGCAACTGTAGTCCCAGCTACTCCAGAGGCTGAGGCAGGAGAATGGCATGAACCCAGGAGGCGGAGCTTGCAGTGAGCCGAGATCGCGCCACTGCACTCCAGCCTGGGTGACAAAGTGAAACTCCATCTCAAAAAAAAAGTATACAGAAAAAAAGAAATAAATCTCCCCCTATCTGTGCGGTTTTATATTTCATGAATATCATCACAGAATTCTCTCCACACAGCCTCAATCTATCTATCCATCTATATAGGATGAACGAACGGATGGACAGGTAAGTTTTTCAGGTTTTTGAGACTGGGTCTGGCTCTGTTACCCAGGCTGGGAGGCAGTGGTATGATCTCCGCTCAGTGCAACCTCCACCTCCTGGGCTCAAGCCATTTTCCCACCTCAGCCTCCCAAGTAGCTGGGACTACAGATGCGTGCCACCATGCTTGGCTAATTGCTTTGTATTTTTTGTAGAGATGCAGTTTCATCCTGTTGCCGAAGCTGATCTTGAACTACTGAGCACAAGATATCCGCCTAACTTGGCTTCCCAAAGTGCTGGGATTATAGGCGTGGACCACCACGTCCAGCTGACAGATAAGATTTTTTTTTTGAGATGGAGTCTCGCTCTGTCGCCCAGGCTGGAGTGCAGTGGCATGATCTCGGCTCACTGCAAGCTCCGCCTCCTGGGTTCACGCCATATTCCTGCCTCAGCCTCCCAAGTAGCTGGGACTAAAAGCCCCCGCCACCATGCCCGGCTAATTTTTTGTATTTTTAGTAGAGAGAGGGTTTTGCTGTGTTAGCCAGGATGGTCTCGATCTCCTGACCTCGTGATCCGCCCGCCTCGGCCTCCCAAAGTGCTGGGATTACAGGCGTGAGCCACCACTCCCAGCAAGATTTTTTAAGACTGGGATCATAATCCATGCTTTTCTGTTTGTGTGTGTACAGCCAGTGACTTGTCATTATGCCAGTGTATTTTAAAAAATTAGTAGAGTTCAGGCACAGTGGCTCATGCCTGTAATCCTAGCACTCTGGGAGGCCGAGGTGGACAGATCACCTCAAGTCAGGAGTTCAAGACCAGCCTGACCAACACGGTGAAACCCCACCTCTACTAAAAATACAAAAATTAGCCAGGCATGGTGGTGCATGTCTGTAATCCTAGCTACTTGGGAGGCTGAGGCAGGAGAAGCTCTTGATTCAGTGAGACAAGATCGCACCACTGCGCTCCAGCCGGGACACAGAGCAAGACTCTGTCTTTAAGAAAAAAAAAAAAAATTAATTAGTAGAATTTTCTGGGAGGAGCGGTTATAGGTTTACAGAAGAATTGAGCCCAAAGAACAGAATCCCCATACATCCTCTCTCCCACACCCCTACACTCATTTCCCTATTAGTAACATTTTGTATTATAGCCTGATACTTCTGTTACAACTGATGCGCCAATGTGCACATGGAGTGCTAACACCACGCCCCACAAGCTCATTCCTGTGTTGTACATTCTGTGGCTTGAATAAATGCGTAATGCCGATCCACCATTGTCAAGGTCATAGAGAGTAGTTTCAAGGGTCTTCTGAAAGTCCCCCTAAAAGGGCCAGTTGGTTCATCCCTCCCTCCCCCAACCCCTGCCAACCACTGAGCCTCCATAGTTTTGCTTTTCCAGAATGTCGTATGGAATCATACAGTATATGGCCTTTTCTACATTGGCTTCTCTTGCTTATGCAATATCCATTTAAGGTTCTGAATGTTTTTTTTTCTTTTTTGAGGCGGGTCTCGGGCTTGTCCCCCAGGCTGAGCGTAGTGGCGCTGATCTCAGCTCTACTCTCGTAAGCTCCGCTTCTCCTGGTTTACGCCATTCTCCTTGCCCTCAGCCTCCCGAGTAGCTGGGACTACAGGCTCACGCACTCACTCAAGCATATTTTTTTGTATTTTTAGTAGAGACGGGTTTCTCCTCACTGTGTTAGCTTAGATGGTCTCATCTCCTGACCTCGATCCCCGCCTGGCCCCGCCTCCCAAAGTGCTGATTATAGGCTTGAGCCACCAGCTACTCGGGCCGGGTTCTTGAATGTTTTTTCACGCTTGATAGCTCATTTGTTTTAGCAATTGAATAATATCTACCTTCTGATGTACTACAGTTTATTTTATCCATTCATCTATGTAGATATTTTTTTTTTTTTTTTGAGATGGAGTCTCACTCTGTCTCCTAGCTGAGTGCAGTGGCGCAATCTCAGCTCACTGCAAACCTCTGCCTCCCAGGCTTGGGCGACTTCTCCCACCTCAGCCTCCCAGCTGCCAAGGGACAGCAGGCACGCCACCATGCCCACTCTTGCTGTTGTTGTTGTTGTTTCTGAAATGGAGTTCTCCTGTCACCCAGGCTGAGTGCAAGGGCGCCATCTTGGCTCACTGCAAGCTCCACCTCCTGTTCACGCCATTCTCCCTGCCTCAGTCTCCCCGAGTAGCTGGGACTACAGGCACCTGCCACTCACGCCCGCCACTTTTGTATTTTAATTTTTTTTTTTTTTTTGAGACGGAGTCTCGCCTCCAGCCCAGGCTGGGATGCAGCGCTCTGATCTCAGCTCACTTCCTGCAAGCCCAGCCCCTGGTTTACCATTCCTCCTGCCTCAGCCTTCCCGGAGTAGCTGACTACATAAGCCTCAGCCACCAGCCTCCGCTAGTTTTTGTATTTTTAGTAGAGACGGGGTTTCACCATGTTAGCTACAGGATGGTCTCGACCTCCTGGACTCCTGCGGATCCGCCTCTCGTCCTCGCCTCCCAAGTGCTGGGATTACAGGCTTGAGCCACCGCGCCCGGCCTGTATTTTTAATTTTTTTTAGTAGAAACGGCATTTCACCATGTTAGCCAGGATGGTCTTGATCTCCTGACCTCGTGATCCGCTCGCTTTGGCCTCCCAAAGTGCTGGGATGACAGGCGTGAGCCACTGCGCCCGGCCTAATTTTTGTATTTTTAGTAGAGATGGGGTTTTGCCATGTTGGCCAGGCTGGTCCTGAACTCCTGACCTCAGGAGATCCACCTGCCTCAGACTCCCAAAGGGAACACATATTTTTTATTTTATTTTATTTTATTTTATTTTATTTTATTTTATTTTATTTTATTTTATTTTTTTAGAGACAGGGTCTCCCTCTGCTGCCCAGAAAGCTATTAAACCCCTGATCTCAAGTGACTGCCTGCCTCAGCTGCCCAAGTAGCAGGGATTACAGACACAAGCCACCTCCCCCGGCTCTATTTAGCAACATCTTAGTTCCAAGTTTTGGCAATTATGGGTAAAGCTGCTATAAACATATGTGTGCAGGCTTCTGTGGACATACGTTTTCAACTCATTTGGGTAGACACCAAGAGCTGCGTTCCAGCCTGGGCAACAAGAGTGAAACTCCATCTTAAAAAAAAAAAAAAAAACCCAGAAATGTAGGCCGGGCATGATGGCTTGCACCTGAACTTTGGGAGGCCAAGGCAGGCAGATCACTTGAGGTCAGGAGTTCAAGACCAGCCAGCGCAACATGGAGAAACCCCATCTCTACTAAAAATACAAAAATCAGCCACACGTGGTGGCACGGCCTGTAATCCCAGCTACTCAGGAGGCTGCGGCACAAGAATCACTTGAACCCAGGAGGCAGAGGTTGCAGTGAGCCCAGATCGTGCCACTGCACTCCAGCCTGGGTGATGAAGTGAAACTCTTACCAAAACAGAAATTACTCTCTTGCAGTTCTGAAGGCTCCAAGTCAGGAATCAAAGTGTTGAAGCCTCGAAGGGGGATCCTTCCTCGACTCCTCCAGTGTCTGGAGGCTACTGGCCATCCCGGTGTTACCAAAACACCAGGGGTTCCATCTAGGGCCTGCTGCTCACCTCACAGAAAGCCAATCCCTGAGACAACAATTATTGTCAAGGAAGAAAGCTTTAAACAGGTGCTGCAGCTGAGGGGATGGGAGGGATATACCCCAGGAATGCAGGGGGTGGTTCAACATAAGAAAATCAATTAAAGTCATACATCGCATTAGTAGAACAAAGGGAAAAACAGGTATTCCAGCTGACACAGAAAAAGCATCTAAGAAATTTTAACATTTCATGATTAAAACATAGAGAAAACTATGAAACGAGGGGATTTGCCCCAACATAATAAAAGACATTTGTGAAAAACCCACAGTTATCATCATACTTAATGGTGAAAGACTAAAAGCTTTTCCCCTAAGTCCAGGAACAAGACACAGAGGTTCATCTTTACCACTGCTACTCAATGTTTTGTTTTGTTTTGTTTTGTTTTTGAGAGGGAGTCTTGCTCTGTCAGCCCAGGCTGGAACAGCGTGCATGCCGATCTTGGCTCCTCACTGCAGCCTCTGCCTCCCGGTTCAAGCCATTCTCCTGCCTCAGCCTCCCCAGTAGCTGGAACTACAGGTGCAGCCACCAATGCCTGGCTAATTTTTGTGTTTTTAGTAGAGACGGGTTTCACCCATGTTGGCCAAGATGGTCTTGATCTCCTGACCTTGTGATCTGCCTGCCTCGGCCTCCCAAAATGCTGGGATTACAGGTGTGAGCCACCGCGCCCGGCCTAGTCAATATTTTACTAGAAGTTATAGCCAGAGCCTTTAGGTAAGAAAAAGGACTAAGAGGCACCAAATTGAGAAGGAAGAAATAAAACCATCTCTATAAATACAGAAAATCCCAAAGAATACAAACGCACAAATTACTAGAGCTAATAAGCAAATTCAGGAAAGTTTCAGGACACAAGATCAACTCACAAAAACCAGTTGTGTGGTTTCTTGTTTGTTTTTTTGAGGAGTTACGCTCTTGTCACCCAGGCCTGAGTGCAATGGCACGATCTTGGCTCACTGCAGCCTCTGCCTCCCGGGTTCAAGCCATTCTCCTGCCTCAGCCTCCCCAGTAGCTGGGACTACAGGCACGTGCCACCACACCCAGTCAATTTTTGTATTTTTAGTAGAGACGGGGTTTCACCATGTTGGCCAGGATGGTCTTGATCTCCTGACCTCGTGATCCACCCGCCTAGGCCTCCCAAAGGCGGGGATGACAGGTGTGAGCCACTGCACCCGGTCCAGTTGTGTTTTTATACACTAGCGAGGAGCAATTCAAAAATGTAATTAAGAAAACTGCTGGGCGTGGTAGCTCACACCTGTAGTCCCACACTTTGAGAGGCCCAGGCGGGTGGATCCCCTGAGCCCAGAAGTTCAAGACTTTCCTGGGCAATGTGGTGAAACCCCCTCCCTACAGAAAATACAAAAAGTAGCCGAGCGTGATGGCATGTGCCTGTAATCCCAGCTACTCAGGAGGCTGACGTGGGAGGATCACCTGAGCCCTGGAGGTCAAGGCTGCAGTGAGCCGTCACGTCATGCATCATTGCACTCCAGCCTGAAAAAGGAGTGATGCAACATGTTACAACATGAACGAACCTTGAAAACGTCATTCTAAGTGAAATAAGCCAGATACAAAAGGACAATATTGCATGTTTCCACTTATAGAGATATCTACAAGAATCAAATTCGTAGTGTAAAGGTAAACTGAGGCTGAAGGCGAACCGGGAACGAAGACACAAGGCAAATGGCAGTGAGAATAGCCTTTATTAGGACTCGCGGGCGAGGTTCCTCGGTCCAAAGGTGCAGGCAGAGGAAGTTGCGCTGAGGGAGGAGGGTAGGGGCTTCTTATAGCCCGAGAGGTAGGGAAGCGCCTGTAATCACAGCTACAGGCAAACAGGGCCTGGGGGGTCTTGAAACTACTAGGGCAGGAGTCGAGTAAGGGTCCTGAGGAAGGGGTCTTTGGATCTGTCAACTGAAATTGCTGTTTACGAACTTGTGGAATGCAGGTGAGCTGCAGGTCATGGGGGAGTGCGGTTGCCCAGCCAGAACTGATGCATGTAAGTCTTCGGGTGTATACAAGGGTGAAGAGAGTCTTTTAACAAAAGCTCTGCTACGCCGGGTAACGCCGCCATGTTGGGTCTAGATTCCTGCCTAACACATACAGAAAGTAGAAGAGTGCTTACAAGGGTCTGGGCAGAGGGAGGAAAGGGAAGTTTGTTTTTTGGGTACTGAGTTTCAGTTTGGGATGTCGAGAAAGTTCTGGAGATAAATAATGGCGATGGTTACATACCAATGGCTACATGAATGTACTTAATGCCCCTGAACTGTATGTGTGAGAAATGGTTAAGATGGTACGTTTTACGTCTATTTTATACCATCCCCCCTAAAAAAAGTTGTTTTTAAGAGTCAAGATCTCACTCTGTCTCCCAGGCTGGGGTGCAGTGGGGTGACCACAGTTCACTGCGGCTTCGAACTCAGCCAGCTTCCCTGGCTCAAACGATCATCCCGCTTCAGCCTCCGGAGTAGCTGGGACTACAGACGGTGCCATCACGCCCAGCTCATTGTTGATTCCCCCCGCCCCTTGGTAGAGACGGGATTCTGCTATATTGCCTAGGCTGGTGTCGAACTCGTGGAACAACGGATCCTCCCTCCTGGGCCTGGGCGTGGGCTCGCAAAACGCTGGGATTCCCGGATTACAGGCGGGCGCACCACGCCAGGAGCAAACACTTCCCGCTTTAAAAATTCAGTTTGTGATTGGCTGCCATTCAGCATTATGCTAATTAAGCATGCCTGTTTTTTAAACTTCTTAAAACAATTTTTTAAAATTCCGTTTCCACCTAAAACGTTAAAATTTGTCAAGTGATAATATTCGAGAAGATGTTGCCAAACTATTTTTCTGTTTGTTTCCTAATGGCATGGGAAATAGCGAAAGTATCTCGCCATTAGTTAAAAGTGAGCAGCAGATGTAGACCCAGCAGAGGCTGGCAACGGAGCGTTAAGACTATACTTTCAGGGATCATTTCTATAGTTTGTTACTAGAGAAGTTTCTCTGAACGTGTAGAGCACCAAAAACCACGAGGAAGAGACGTAGTGTTTTCTCCTGAGCGTGAAACAGGCGTTTGGTGTTGCTTCCCTGCAACTGCCGTCAGCCATTGATGATCGTTCTTCTCTCCGCTTAGGAGAGCAAGAGGGAGAGAACGCTGTCTGAGTGGTTTTTCTTTCTTTCTGGTTTCAACGACAGGCTGCAGAGGGGCTACTCTCAGGCGTTTGTGGGTGGTGGCGTAGGTCTGACGTCGCGAAGAAGTTCTTTGCTTTCGTTTTACGAGAGGCAGAGCGTGTGTGCATTGTCCGGGTGGTTTTTCAATCTCAGCTGCGGGGGAGAGGATTCTGCGGTACACCTTGTTGTCTCCATTTTTTCGCCTTCTCGCTGCCTGTTTTGACGTCGTTTCCTGCCTGCCACTCCACCCCCAGACGGGCTCTCGGGGTCTCTTGTTCTGTCTGTCGCCCAGGCAGGAGTGCAACGGCGCGATCTCGGCTCATAGCCAACCTCCGCCTCCCGGGCTCAAGGGATCCTCCTAAGTCCTCCCGAGTAGCCGGGGTTACAGGCCAGGCTTTTGTTTTCTTTCTTTTTTTGTAGAAACGGGCTGTCACCATGTTGTTCAGGCTGGTCTCCAACTTCTGACCTCAGGTGATCCGCCGCCTCGGCCTCCCAAAATGCTGGGATTGCAGGCGTGAGCCGCCGTGCCCGG